>NC_083646.1:14623237-14853260 GCF_963576545.1 Limanda limanda | reverse complement strand
TGGAATAATTGCAGCAATGTTATCATTCACATGAGAACAAGTGGGATAAGTGATATGGTAGTGTTAATATTTGGCGTATATTACAATAGGTAGTGTGTGTTTCTGATTCTGTGTTCTTCTACGGTGTGGTCTCCATGGTGCACAAAATACCAAAACACATCTGTTAACACAACTATCTTGGAATACTAATGAGGTTGTGTGTGTGTGTGTGTGTGTGTGTGTGTGTGTGTGTGTGTGTGTGTGTGTGTGTGTGTGTGTGTGTGTGTGTGTGTGTGTGTGTGTGTGTACCGTGGGGTCTCCGTTGAAGATGACTTGTCCCATGAAATCTGTATAAAACACAGCTTGAGCTATATAGGCAAACCATGTGAGGAGGTGACATATGCACAATCTCCACAGCTGCCTTGGCATCTACATAGGACATAAAAAAAAGAGGAAATGATGATTTCCACAATGAAAATTGCTTCATTGACATGTGTAACAGTGATGCAAAGGAAAAAAAAGTGTATTCCACCTTCAACATGGACAACCACAGCAGTCGAACAGTTGTCCCCCTGTCTGGTTCTCCCTCACTGCTTGAGCCCTCAGAAGACAGACTGCTGGCTGACAGCTGCAAAAGTTTCCGGTCTGTGTGCCCCCCGAGATCACTCAGGTCATTCAGACTCCGGGTAGTGGTGATTTGCCGAGGGCTCGAAGGTGTCGTCCGTCGAAGTCGAAAGCGCTGCGATCCGACTCGTCCGTAGTAGGAGAAAGTAAAGGAAGGCTGGAGATAAGAAAAGACAAACATCAGCTTTTCTTGCAAAAACAAACTGTGGTGTCCAGAAAGTATTTATGACAATTAAAAACAAAAATTATTAAGGGCTTCGGGTTGGCTTGAGAATAGAGTAGTGGCGTTTTGTCCCAGCTCGCATCACACAGTTTATATCTTGACTAATTATTCAATCTATTTTACTTAACATTGCAAGAACAAGTAACAAACGGTACATGAACAAATAGTAAGTAAAATGAAAAAACTAGAACACAATGCATCGCCGGCTGGCCCTGCCAACATCGACAAAGCAAACTTTCTGCTATCGTCTCCAAACTAGACTGGATACAGACCACGGTGCATCTACCATGCATCTCTGACCTGGAGTCTGCCCTAAACCGGCTGCAGTCCTTAGAGGCACCTCAAGCCACTTTGGCTGACGACAGTGCTAAGCTGAGAGCTAAACTCACTGACCTAGAGGGGAGAAGTAGACAATGTAATCTGCATCCTATAGGAATACCTGAAGCTGTCGAGGGCGCACAGCCAACATTGTTTTTCTCAAACCTTCTGGTGGAAATATTGGGGAAAGACGTGCTCTCTTCTCCTCCAGAGCTTCATAGAACTCATCAAGTGCATGTAAGAAGCGAGGCGAGGTCAAATATAAAGACATGCTGGTCCACATATACGAAGATTACTTTGCCGAAGTGATGGAGCAGCGTGCTGAGTACAAGGAGGTCATGCATCAGCTGTTAAGTCACAACCTGAAGCCTTCATTTCCGCAACCAGTGCGGCTGTTCACGAATAGAGGCGGGAGTAGAAGGCGTCTCTCATCGGTATAAGAAGCATCACTCTGCTTTGTTATTGTATAACAACGCGATCTTCATATCCTTCACTGACCTGGCAACTGAATTTCAGCTACCAAACATCTCACCACAGAATTCATTACACTGATCACAGATCGTCGAAATGTTACCCCAATAACAGCAAGGCACTGTTCTCTGTCCTTTTTATTATTTTATTAAATGTTACCTTATTTATAGTTTTTGCCCTTTATTGTTGCGTCTATCACCCAGAGTTGGGATGGGATTTAAAGGGGTGAGAAAAAACAACAAAAACTTTGTTCTTGTTCTGTGGATATCTTGTATCATTGATGCTCAATACAATATATATAAAGAACAAACTTAAAAAAAAATTATAAATCCAATTGTACTTGTCTGTAAAAGGTGTGTCGGTGTGGCTTCGATGATGTGCTCAGGAGGCGGGTCCCGGGCTTACTGGAAGCATGGCCTTTCTCTGTATTGGTGTGATCAGGAGAGGATACGCAAGTATTGATACCATTGGCAGCCTTGACCTGCTGGGATGGTAGAGAGGCAGAGAGACCACATGAGACATGTTATACATCTTACATATCTGCAACATAGTTTTCTGTCTCTAAAGAGTTTCATATATCATATGCTGTGATGGTACATTTCACATATAGTGCATGTTGAGTATAGGTTTGCACGACACTCTATATTTTGCAGTGCAGAATGTTATCATTGCTTGTTTTTTTAAATCAACATTTGGATTTGCCATTGTTTTCTTATAGCTCCTCCTTCTGTTTAGTATGTTGTCTTTTAGCTTAAAAGCTGTTCTTTTTGTCATTGTGATCTGTTGGCCAAACTTAAGTTTAATGTTGCACTAAAGAGGCATGATATTGGGTTATTTTAAATAGGAAAATTATGGAAACAAAGCGACATCTAATAATGTTGAATTGCAGTTAAATTCAAACAAGTATTAAATGTAGAGATACATAAGAATATCACTGTTAATGTGTTGAACTAAGTAACAATTTGCTTAAATACAAGTTAGAATAAGGACTATTATTTAGTGAATGCAAATCAATTTCACCCAGATTATTAGTGACTCTAAATTAACTTAAAAAATCTAATTCACCAATATAGTTAGTAAGTATAAATTAGAATCACACATATAAATGATCAATCTAAATTCAATGTCACTAATCTTAATTAATTTGACCCAGATAATTAGTAAATCTAATTAAGTATTATTCAGATAAAGAGTAAATGTAAATATGTTTTCCTTGTGAAAATGATTGTGACCTATCAAATCCTGTTTTGGTTTAGGTTGAGTTCATTTAATCAAAACTTTTCTATTAAATTTGGGGGATTTAAAATGTACTCAATTATATTACGTGTCACTTTGTTGCCATCATTTTTTGAAGTGAGCCTTAGTGAAGGTATTTGAATCCAACACAAAATCATGTGTAACTGCAGCAGCTGATTTCACCTGTCTCTGATGTAAGCCCTCATGGCCAGAACTGCTCTGAGGCAGAGAACGAGGACAGTTTGTTGGATCCTTTTGCTCAGGGTATTTTGGTTCTAAGATCATCACATCAGTCAGGGCGGAAGATCCACCAGGCGGAGACGACTGCCATATTCTGTGGTCTGATGACTTGAAAGCATGTTCGAGCTCTCCCTGACGCTCTGATGTAAAGTGATGCATCTCTGGAATGAAAAGCTGTGTATCTGGGTGAAGGTCAGGATCCAGCTCGATCGTGGACACTGCCATGGCTAAAATTGAGTCGCTTTTACTTCGCACTCTCTCCACAGTAAGGAAATCCATTTCGCTCTCTTCTGGGTCTGATTCGTTATTCTCCTGGGATGTGGCTTGAGCATCCTCCTCTGCAATCACATCAAGCAAAGGTGCGTGGCCGACAGGCCTAAAAGACAACTGGCTGGTAGAATCCCCACTTTCTGTGACTTTAAGCAGGTTAGATGGAGCGAAAGGTCGCTCAGGGATGCTGAACATATGCAGTATGACCGAGATAATGAAGATGATCCCCGCAAACAGGAAAAGAACTTGTTCCTGTGACTTAAATGTTTGGCCCAGAGCTGTGCCAGTCCAGTCCAGGCCACCCAACATGTAGCCCACTGCTCCACCGAGCCCTAGAGCAACAGGAGTAGACACAGATTCACATTTAATTATAATGCCAAGAAACAAGGACAAACACAATAACAGACAAATATCTTGAACAGCTGATATTTGAACAGGTCCATGTGTCGAGAGGCATACCAGCAGAGAAGGCATGAATATTCAGGGCCATATCCTGCTCCTCAGTGTCAGCAACATCCAGAAGGTAAGCTCTGATTGGTCCTTCAGACGCATCAGCACTGAAGTCCAGCACCACCACACCTAATACAGTAAGGACGATGCCAATGAGCTGGTTGTTGAGGCTGTCGCCAAGGGAAAGGCCTGAAAAACACCACATAATATACACAGATGATGTTAAAACACTAATCGCCGAATATACAGTGAGTCATTTGAAACCCTCTACTCACCTAGCAATGAGCCATTTAAAAACAGGGCCACTCCCATTAGCACACCAACACACAAGGCCAGAATGAATGGTCGTCTTCTGCCCCATCGCAGAGTGCATCGGTCACTGGCTGAGCCGATCAACGGTGTGAAGAGGAGACCGAGTATAGGACTGATGAACCAGGTTAAACTGTAGTATTGCTCAGGAAGGCCTAAAAAAACAAAAGTATGATTAAAGGATATTAGAGGAGACATGCACTTGATGCAGCAAGGCTTTTACTTGCTCTATGAATCAACAAGTATCAGGTGCAAATTGAAAAAAATATGCTATTATTAATCAAGCAGTAAAGATTTGTGCTTTTATTCATCATGAAACAATCTTTGTCCTGCAGGAACTGGGAAAACTATAACAGTTCGAGGAGTTTTTTTCTCCATAAAAGGTTAATGTTTTCCAGTATTTTATAAAAGCGTAGCACATGACAACAGTTGCAAAGCTAAAGAACCACTAGACCTGTTAGAATCCAAACAGCAATATGCAGCAACTAGCCATGAAAGTGGTCAGATGACCTCCAGTTGACCCAGTCAGAATAAATACTGATATACAAACTGATACCAATGTTGCTTGACATTTTAAATTGTACCCGTGTGGCACACATTTATGTCAAATGTATGCGAGACAATTCACATCAGTTATGGTTAAAAAAATAAACTTTCTCTGAGACCAATTTTCCACCCCATATATAGACATGAGCTCTTAATTTCAATGTCGGCTGACTGGTTCTCATGGAATCTGCCTGTTGCCCATCATGTTTTGCTCACTCCTGCCTTCCTTCCACTTTAAGTTAAAAACAGCAGAATAATTTATTGCTTAATACCCACATTTCCCATTGCTGCTCTGACTCTTATGTCAACAGACTGTCAGGAAGTTACCCTGAGGAGTTTTTGACTTGAAAATTAGCACAGATAAAGCAATGTTGGAATAAAGAGAAAAAAACACTTGTTTGCAGTGTGAATAACTTGAAGGTCCAACTTTGTTGCCAGTAAATATGAGTTTGGGAACACGTGCTCCTCAGACCGATTGTGTTGACTCAATGTTTTGACATTCCACAACCTCCAACAGGCCTGTAATGGTGGATTTACTGTGCTGCCAATCCCTCATCACGTTCACACCATTCCCTTTCAGAAATATTGCATAAAGACCTTTGGACTAGCTGAAGTATCAGATAAGCGGCATGATGCCATATCTTCCAATACTGACTCATACTGGCTGAGGACCGAGCGGATGGCAGAGGTGTGATCACTCCAAATCCGGATTTATCCTGGGTGCCATCAATCACAAGTGAGAACTTTTCCATGGGAATTCATATTTCTGTTATTTCTGTCTGATGTTATTTCTGACAGTTTCATGTGAATATTTGATAGACTGCCCACAACCCAGTCGAGACTGCAGTAATAAATACATGGTCAAGCTAGAGACAGACAGGCTATCTCTGACTTGGAAAACGCATTTACTGTGTGACCCGTGTGAACAAAGTGAACCTTATAAAAACTAGAGTTAATGTTTCAACTGTTCAAACTTGTTGTACTTCATTCAGGCTTGACATGTTAATGTTTCTGAAGGAGGTGTTTTCATAAATGCAACACTGAATGAACAGAGTGAGGAAACAAAGATGCATGGGTACGTGACAGGTTATGTTACCATTAGTAGACTAGACCAATTCTATGACAACATTAATGAGTAGTGGGAACATGGCAAATGATTTACAACAATATTTCAACTGAGGGTCTGACCTTTGAATTTTGACTGACTCCAAGGAGACAATTTACTTATTGACACCACAGACATTACAGGTGAGCAAAACTGGTTGATGGGCTTTGGTTGAAAGTTGTTTTTACACATTATCTTTCTTACAATAATGTGAACAGGGAAAAAAACAGTGAGACAGAAATGTGCTGTGTTCCACATTCTTGCAATACCTAGCCAGGGAAAAAATGCTTTTGTTCCATTTTTGCAATGGTGGCAAAACTGACAGCTAACAGCATAGCTCCTGTTAGGCACACAGGTTACATGACATAGTGGAGCAGCCCAGAAGATCAAAAGATACAGTCTCGCAAATGACAGGGACAGTCGAATTCCACGTGGTTTTAGCCGGTACCAGAGTGGTGCTGCAGCTGGAAGTTAGACTGATGAATATGTTTGGATAGCTAAGGTAGGCTTCATTACGAATCAAACCAAACTACACAGATATTTATACATACAACAAGATGCTCATTAATCTGGGCAAATAGATACGACCCAGAGGATGAACAGTCACAAATACAGCTCAAAAGTAAGATACTTGACAGGGCAACATGCTACACATTAAAGATAAACACCACCTTAGTAGAACTACCACCTTATCAGTGTGTACTTAAAGTACAGGATTCTAATAACTGCTACCTTGGAAAAGGCTATTAAATGTACAGTGGGGTCCAAAACTGTCCTTCAAAATTCCTAGAAGATGCTAGGAGTAACACTTGAAGAGTGGAAATTGCCGTCCTGTCAGCATTGCTTAATTTCCATCTTTAGACACGGTATCTGTAACATGACTAAAACGTTTGCTGAGAAAAGGAAGAGCAGGAGTGTGCTCGTCTCTACATGACTGAGTTGCGTTTCCTTACCTATCTGCAGCAGCACGGGTGTGACCAGGGCTGTTTCCATGGCGTAGCAGAACTCACGTCCAAACATCACCGCCCCGTGCATCACCCAGCGATGCAGAGGGATCGGCACAGCTCTGCCCTCCACCTCCTGCACACTCTCTTCTTCGTCGTCCTTAGGTTTTCTCTTCACTGGAAGATCAGAACCTTCCCTCTCCTCTGCTTCACCTTCCATTATCGTCTGATTTGGCTTAAATGGAGCCATTTTGTTTGCAGGATAGATATATATTAGTGTATATCCCTTATTGCGACTTTTGTCTTTTAGATGTAAGCACAGTTGTATTTTCTAATATCCTAATAGAGCATGCATGTCCGTAGAGGAGCCCGGTATATCCAGAAAAATTAATGAGTGAACATCTCTGTTGGCAAATGTATTCTGGGCTTGAAATCACAAGTAATTGAGGAGGAGGCAGTGGTCATCATTACAATGAGATTAATCCATCCAAAAATTAGATACGGTAAAAATTAGTTCCATACATTGTATCCTAGGGCTATCGATGCTGAAATCTGATGAGTGTGCACGACTCAGTGGCTCAGATGGAGAGCGGTGGTGTTCCTCAGTGTGACTTGCACAAACAAAAAATTCAGAAGGAGCCGAGAAGTTCTGTGCAGCTCCAGAGGTATGCAGAGGGGAGGAGCGGTGAAGAGTTGAAGAGACGGGAGGAGAGGCATGGCAATGTTTGCAGTATGGTTCCCAGTAACCCTGTGCATGTGCAGACCTGGTCAGCAACTGTGTTTGCTGTGGCTAACCAGTGTGTCAGAGGTTGTGCACATGTGTCAGATTAGTGCATGGGTCAGCAGAAGTCTGTGGAGCAGGAGAAGTAGGTGCACGTGCATCCAAGTGTACTTCAGGGCAAATCAGGGTCCGAGCGACTCAGTCACACAGCAGCCTGCTGGATAACAGAGAAGTAGACAGAGACAGTCGGCTGAAGCTATATGATAGTACATTGCACCTGTTTAATATGCCCAATCTTAAAATATTTACTGAGCCTTTATCTACAATAATTATTTTTCACTCGTTACAGATACAGATTGATAAAGAGAAATTATCTATTTTTCATTTGTTGTAGTATAATATGAAGTCATGGACCAAATACTGAAATGTTCCCATATATAAATACCTTTCAGTGCAGTTGGGTCCCATGAGGGGAAACTAAAACAATTCCTGGCTTTTGGAAAGTGTTGCCCTGCCCTGGTGACAAATCCCTGGCAACACGTTTCAACTTGATGTGAAAAGGATCCTTTTACACAGAACTAACCCAATCCCTTGTATTTATCCCCTTTATCATGTCAAGCCTTTGATTCACACATTGTCTCTGATCTGTAGAAGGGACGTCACATGGGACCATAAACGTCGTACTACAAAACTGGCAAAGAGTGTGGGCACGATCAAAAGTCACATTAAGCAATCCACCACAGGACACCATTGCTGTTGCGCAACAGTTCCCAGCAGCTAACACACGCGGTACCTAACAGTGATGCGAGCTGCTTTCAGGGGATAGTCAGGCCCCGTTCCTCACTTGTTCTTCATCCGATCTCTTCATTTATGAGGTCAAGCTTTAGTCACGTTTGAGACACCGTTCAACAAAGTAAACTGCGCTTTGAAACCACCGATGTGAGACGGTGTCTTTGCCTTGGTGTTTGCACAGGGAGGCACAGACAGCAACCTGCCCCTGCGTGTGTGTGTGTGTGTGTCGAGCCTGTGCTCAGCAGACGTGTCTCTGAACAGGAATGTCTACGGGGCTTGCTGGACTGGTTCGGGCATGCTTCTCCTACCTCCACCTTTCCCACAGGCTACACTTAGAACCGGAGCCTCCTCTGCCACCGTGTAGCGGGTGGAGGATCGTGCACATGCCGCCGGGTCCGTGTGCTTCTGTCCGGCGGACTTTCCTCCGGACATGTAAACTTTCCACCGGCTGAGAGTTGGACTTGCTAGCGGCTCATCTACGAGCTACCGGCGGCGGCGGCTAATGGACCTGACAGCTAACGTTCCACTCACTCACTTCAGAGAGGAAAGACAAGAGAGACGTGACGTACCTGACGTCGCACTTCCTTCTGAAGTGAAGTGGAGCCGCATCCGCTTTGTGGTGTAGGTGCAGGCGAAACCCTCTGGATTTGAAGTTAGCAAGTCCCGGCTAACCTCCGCTAGCTAACGGAGCGACCATCTGGTTCACTACTCGCATCAGTCGCAGTGGTTTCCACAGTAACAAAGCGGGGCGTGGCCACCTACTCACGGAGGGCGGGGACATTTCAGTAACAACAGCTTACAGTTTGTTTTTTACTCATTACCTATAGCAATTATAATATTTATTATAATGACAATAGAAGTATTGATACTTTGAGTAATAATAATAATGATAGTGACAATACTAACAATAAGAAGAAGGGAACAAAATCGTCATCATCATCATCGTCATAGTGATAATAATTTATCAAACAATTTATAAGGTGGAATTTTATTTTCAAACAAGAACGGCACACTTCAATTGTTTTGGATTGCAAGTGCACATTTATTATCTGTCATTAATGCACTGTTGGCTTCCCTCAACCTATTGTCTATAATTCATCACACAGAGATTCATTGCACAATATCTTACACTATGTAAATTTAAAAACAAAAATAAATAAGCAGGCTTCCTGTTGCGTTTTTCAAATTGCACCCATAGACGTTTTTGTTTGTCTGGTCATGATACACATGTGTATCGATTTTTGTGAAGATCGGTCAATGTGAACATGTCAACTTCAAATTGAGATGAGTGTCATCACAACAAGATGGAGATACAAACTAACTCAAAGATTGATTTTTCGTCACACGGTTTGACCGTGGCGTGGCGTCAAAGTTTGATTACACGCCATTAAAACACGATGTTTTAATAAACAAATCAAATTCGATTAAATTAAAAACAAAAACAAAAAGATATAGTTAAAAATATAATTTTAAAAAAGGTTTATTTTGCAGTCTTGAGGCCCAGTGTATCAGAGGAACTCATTTTAAAATCTACTTCTTACACTACAGCCCATTGTTTTAGCTCATATTGTGTATTTTTACAATTTTAAACATAAAGAAATACCTTTGTATATTTGACAGTACAATTGTGCATTGATCTACATACATGTTTGTCTTCATTCAAGTTCTATACATTTTATTGTATTACTGCTTTTCTTTTAAGTTATTTATTAAAAGATGTATAATCTGCCCTAATTTATATATACATAGTAACTTTTCTATGAAACAATTAATTAAATTCTATTTATACAGCGCCAAATCATAATTTACATTAACTCAGGAGAGTAAAACAGTTTTTGATATATACAACCCAACAGTTCCCACATCTATTAATGATTATTTCAAAACAGTCGTCACCCTCTGCATTGCTTCTCTTACTCCCTTTATGTCCTTCTTCTATTACTTGGTAAGGTCCCCCTCCCGTAAGCTGAAAGTTGAAGTTCCATCTCCTCACCTGTTGACCACATGAATCAAACAACTCACTAGATGTTTCACCGTCTTCCTCCAACATTCAGTCAAGGTTTTTAACTACAGACTCTGAAAAACACTGCTGCTGGAGATATATGGGGAGGCTGTGGGAGACATCTTCAGACTTGAGGGTGACAATTGCTCATGTTGCTCTGCAGGGGCGGCTCCTGGTACAGGCGATATAGACGGTTGCCGAGGGGGCAAATCGCGAGAGGGCGGCACAAGAGACTGAATTATCATGACGTGACACATGCAATGTAAAACAATATATTAACGTCACACCATCATCCTCTAACCCCAGGACGCACCGGAGGTAGAAGCGCCGCGAAAAGCGGTCCGCCTCATTTCCTCACCCATGTTCGCACCGGCAGCGTAATGCGCAGAAACCTACTGGAATTGCGAGGGCGGGTTATTATTTTTTTTATTAATTTAATTTAATTTAATTTTTCTTTTTTTATATTTAATTAATTTAAATTTACATAGTGTAAGATATTTTGCAATAAAAAGGTGATGGAAATCCTGCCAATTTTAAGAGTTCAGTATATTGCCGGCACGAAGATAAGAAAGATTGGGAATCGGACCAGCGTCCTTCGTGTAGAAGATCGACCACTCTACCCACTAGGCCAAACAGCCTGATAATCCCCGTCAGTGTTGGGGAGTAACGGAATACATGTAACGGCGTTACGTATTTAGAATACAAATTATGAGTAACTGTATTCCGTTACAGTTACAAATTAAATAGATGGTATTCAGAATACAGTTACATTGTTGAAATCAGTGGATTACATGACGGTACTTCTCTGTTTAACGAGTTTAATCACTGTCTCGTAAATCCACCGGAGGCAAAGCCCCCAGGAAGCAGCTGGAGACCAGGGCTGCCGTAAGAGCGCCCGGACCCCGGCGGCGTGAAGAAGCCTCACCGCTACCCGCTCGGGACCGTTACAGGCCCCGGGACCTTGGCTCTGAGAGAGTTCCGTCGCTACCAGAAATCTACGGAGCTGCTGATCCGCAAGCTGCCCTTCCAGCGCCTGGTGAGAGAAGACCGACCTGCGCTCCCAGAGCTCCGCTGTCATGGCTCTGCAGGAGACCAGCGAGGCACGCCGGGTTCACACCGGACGCTGAAGCGACGCTAAAATAATATCACCCGTTGACCCAGTAGTATAAAAGCATATGGTCACTTGTTGCTCCAACATTAACTGCAACAGCGTCCCAATTTAATGTCATCCATCTTCAAGAACTTCTCCGCTGTTTGCTCCGTTCAATGTCGGGTGTCGAGGGTAAATTACGTATTCTCCGCCCCCCCCCCCCCTCTCTTTATTTAAAACTCCAGGACAACAGAAGGGGAATACAAACTATGGGATGCATGCTTTATCATTTATATCATATAAAATATGTCATCAATATCGTTTAAAATCCTTTTTCAGTGTGTTTCCTGGAGCGATAAGCTCGCGTCAAGCGCAAAAAATAGACCCGACGCCGAAACGATCGCTGCACGGCGCGAGGCAGCCTTGGCGCAGGGGGGGGTTCAGCCTCCGGTGGGACCGGCACAGAGGTGGGAGTGGATGGGAGCCGGACATCCAGCGGGCCCGCAGCATCGGTGGAGAGAGAGTTTAAACTGCTGCTGCTCCACTGACTATAACAACGCCGCAATCATACACTTAAAAAATGCAATACGAACCGGAAGTATTCCAAGTATTCAGAATACGTTACTCAGATTAGTTAATGTAATGGAATACGTTACAGAATACATTTTTGTGCATGTATTCTGTATTCTGTAACGGAATACGTTTTGAAAGTATCCTTCCCAACACTGATCCCCGTGAGGAACTAAGCACACTAAGAAGATGGACAAATTATCCTGTGTGTGTGTCCGTGTCACTTCAGAAAAAATATTTCTACTTTACTACCTTACTTGAAAGTTACTTTTATATTTTTGGAATTTAAATACTATATGATTTAACATGCTTTAAAAACCCATTGTTAGAGAATAACCCAGTAGTTTCCAAACTTGTCTTCTGACGCCTTACAAGAATCACAGTCTGCTGCTGCTGGTTTCCATGTGATGTCCTGAGGCTGCCCCCTGCTGGCTGCTGGGTTCCTCTGCTGCTCTTGCTTGGTTTGTGCAGCTTGTGATTAACTAAAGCTGTCCATAAAAGAAAATCTTTATTATCCTTCAAGGGCAATTTGATTCAACCACTGCACGACCAAAATAAACCAATATATACAATGTAAATAAAACACAATATAAAAACCCTATAGACTAAGTAGCAGGGGAAATGAGCTTTTAATAAATTAATTGATAAGTCGACCAACAGAAAATTACCCGTCAACTATTTTGATATTCTAGAAACATTTCATTCTACTATTAATTTCCTGTTGTGTTTCTAATTATTAATAATGTTAGTGACATTTCCTTGATAAATGTGTGGAGGTTTTATTACCTCTGCTAAGGAGGTTATGTTTTCACCTCTGATTTGTCAGTCAACATGTTATAAACTACTCGACCAATAACCACAAAACTTGGTAGAAGAAAGCTGCATGGATCAGAGATAAACTTGTACGGCTCTGTTGAGCTCTACTGAGGGCCAGTCTAGTGAATGAATCTGGAATCCTGTCTCAAAAAACATTTCCCCCCCACAGGGTTTGTAGTGTGAAGCTAATGAGGTGTTTTATAAAGATGTGATCGAAAACGTCAGACCAAGTGAATCCACTTTATTTCAGCATGAACAGAAAAAAAAGAAGGGAGTTTCATTTCACCGTTAGCAGCAGGACATACTACTGGATTTCCCCCCTCATACCATGAAGGTTCCTCTATCTCTTCAGTTACTAATAAAGCTCTGTTCAGTTAGACACACAAAGGGACATAAGAACTGGGGTTATTGAAAATGCAAGAGAATTCAAAACCAACACAAATTAGTCCTCCCCACATAACACTGAACACAGAAATACTTTGTTACTGTACTTAAGTAGATTTTTCACATATCTGTACTTTACTTGAGTATTTATTTTCCTGAAGACTTTTTACTTTTACTTGCTACATTTGAGCACAAATATCTGTACTTTCTACTTCTTACATTCTCAAAACTGGCTCGTTACTTGAGCAACGGAGGTTGGCGCAACGTGCACCTTACACACGGCGCACCTCTCTCTCGCTCTCTCGCTCCTGCAGGAGCTCGGTTCAGTCTTTATTATTAGGGCCCGAGCACTGACAGACATGTGGCCCTATTGAAATTGTAAGGATTATTATTCAGGCAAATGAATTGGCTTTTTGATGGCTTCTATTAGGTGATTTTACATGATTTTTTGAAGGTATTCCTTTTTCGATTCACATTCGTTTTCCCTTTCCTGCTTCGTGTCAACATCTGCACATAAATACATAGCTCGAAGCAGCAAGTGGTTAACTTTTCTTAAAGAAAATATTGGAAGAAGTTGGTTTAAACAAAAACTGTTGGCAAATAGAGTATCATTGGTTGCCCGTGTCTACTTAGTCTTACACGTCCACGTAAACAAAACAAACAGATTTAAAACAAGTCGAGATGGAAAAACAAACAACACAACCAATTATATAAGCAAACGCAAAAACAACTTTCAGCCAACACAACCAAAAACAAACACTGTGTCGTGGACTACTGCATATTCACGCACACAATTCAGGTTTTTTAATGGACCTCGCCAAATGGAACCCTGGGTAATCAGGCCCAGTTTTCCACTCACTATAATGCCAATATAATTTTTTGCACAGATATTATATATCTATATATTGCCAATTCCAATCCTTAGTCACCCTTTGTGCTGACTCAACACAACTTAGAAGCTGTTGAGTCTTTATATATGTATTGTACAAACTGGCTAATGTGTACAACTTCAAGCAGGGTTGTGTCTTCACTTTGTCGTCCCTACAGGCAAGATACCCTACAGGTGTATTGTCAACCTGCTGGAAACAACTGCAAACACAACCCCAGGCCCATTCAGTGAAGATAGTCTAATGATAAATAAACAGGCTTGCATGTAGATGTGTGGACAAGCTGGCGGGCAGATATACAGGCAGTTACAAAATACAGCTAATAAACACAAAAGGTTGGTTCACTTGTTTATTCTGTTGTATTGATTCTTTGTTGTCGCTAGAAGTTCAGATGCACCTGTCCAATACATTTTTAACCTCAGCCTCTCGGGTTCAAAATTTGTAAAATTATACATTATATATATAGTGTTGTTATAATTTTTCAGTCAGTTGAAATAAATCCTGAACTGAACAATTTTGGGTTGTTTTGTGTCTGTATAGGCCTACTATAAAAAGCACTTAGCATTTTTAATTTTGGTGCTTGTACTTTTACTTTTGATACTTAAGTACATTTCAACACCAGATACTTTTGATACTTAAGTACATTTAATATGAGCAACTCTAAGACTTTTACTCAAGTCATTTTCTGACGGGTGACTTGTACTTTAACCAGAGTCACTTTCAAGTAAGATATCTGTACTTTTACTCAAGTATGGCTTTCAAGTACTTTATACACCACTGGTTTTACTCAAACTGCGTCCCTGAAATTCAAGTATGTGTCCCTTCTGAATTTCCAAAAACACTTTTAGCATTTAAAAAAAAAACACTGGCATGAAAATGAATTAAACATGGACACTACAGGGGTATATCAGTTAATGTTTATTGTTGTCGACATGACATGATATGCTATCAGTGCAGCTGATTTCAGACTCTTTATATTTTTTGTTATATATTTTTAGTGTTTTCTATAGCTGACAATTTTGTCTGCCTATGTGTGCATCTGTATACAGTCCAAAAGTTATTGTGGATGCATGACAGTTTGCGTGTGTATGTTGGGGGGCGCCAATTTGACATCTCGCCTCGGGTGCCAACATTGCCAGGGCTAGCCCTGTTGCTCTGTTAGTGTTTCTTTATTGTTCACCTTCTGGTCTCTTTGATGCAACAAGTCTACATTAAAACCTTCTGCATAAGACATCAGCTGCTGCTTGAGTTCTCCTTTTCAGCCCTTTCCAGAAAACTTCCAGCACTGTAGGACTATGGCTGTATGAACTAAATAATAATAAATGTTATTTTCTATTACTCCATGTCTCCTCCTTCTTTCATTGCGTACACATTAGAATCATGCTGTGTGCAGGCTCTCTACGCTCTCGCATCCCAGACAAGGTTTATTACACTGATGGCAGCGGTGCTACTTTAATGAGATGTGATGTCAATAAACCACCCTCAGCTTCTTCTGAGACGACAGACCAACAGAATGTTGTGTTTGATTCTCTATATTCTCAGATTCAGTTTCTTACTGTTTACTTAATTTATGCTGTTTTTAAAAAGGTGATAGTAACATTTTGAAAACATAACTTGCAAATTATTCACCTAGAATTAGTAAATGGACCGACTTCAGCAGTCACAACCTTCACAGGTAAGTGTTTACCAACGTGACATAAAGAGTCCTCAATCATTAACAGCTAGAACAGGACAACCTGAAGTTCAACTGGATTAAATGTGGCTTCTATAACAGATGCTTACTGCTGTTAACACTTAAAAAGTATCATTACATATACATGAATAAGTGTTTACTTAAACTTTGACATCTGATTAAACTGAGTACATTTTCCATTGACTACAGATGACTCGCCTGGTTTTGACCATTCACCCTCTTACTTATAATATAAATAACAGGACACTGAATTTATATTATGTAAATTTTTACCACTTTCTAATTTTCTGCAAATTTTGGTAAGAATTTGAGCATGTTTAGGCCCTCAAAAAGCCAATTAATTTGCCTGAATAATAATAATAATAATCCTTACAATTTCAATAGGGCCTCACGTCTGTCAGTGCCTGTCAGTCCTTGGGCCCTTAAAAGTAAAATAGAATAGTTTCTATGTGACTGAAAATTTTGTCTCTGCTCTCTGATGAGTGTCATTCTCTTTGAAACGCAGAGCAATGTCGCCCTCTGCAGCAAGTCACTCTTAATATGTCATTGCAGTGGCCAACTTGCAATGTTGATACAATGTTATAAAATGCATAAATAATCTTAAAGGTGAAGTTGATGTAAAACACAACAAGCAACTCTGGGTTGCATGTTAACCATCGATGTGGATTGACAACTTCTTCTTGTCAACATTTAAGCTTTTCAATGTATCTGGGATTGTATTGTCATCCTGACAAAACAAGATCTTGTAGAAGTATTGTATATTTCACTCACTTTGGAATTTACCAGACGCTGTGCGCTTTAGTATACTTCACTTTATATTTTATATTTAGATATGTGTACACATACAGTATATATTTGAGTTTATGAAATTGATCAGGCAGGAGGTTTAAGACCAGACAAGACAAGACAAGACAAAGAAGGATAAGATAAGATAGGATAACATGACATAAGATAAAATAAAATAGAATAGAATAAAATAAAATATGATGACGTGAGATGAGATGAGAGGAAACAAGATAAGAGAAGCCTTTATTAGTCCCCCAGAGGGCACATTTTTCGTGTTGTAGCAGCAAAGATGGCAAAAATAAACACTAGTAAGAGTAATAAATAAATAAATATGCAAAATAAACACAAAGAAATTTAAAATATAGAGTAGGAATAATGTAGAGAGTGTAAAAAGATTAAAAACAGTTGTATTGCACATTCACGGGCATTGGAATTGCACACACATAAATGAGTAAAAGTGAAATCCATGTGGTCTATTTTTCGGGCAGGGCTGACTGTACAGTTTGGTGAGTTAATATTACCTGGCTAAGTGTAAAAGTCTTTGTGTGGAGGTCACACACACGCACACACAAAAACAAAAAACAGTTCATGATGAAGGAGGTCATGTGGACTCTTCCGCGTTGGGACCCCTCCCAGAAAGCGAGTACACCAATCAAAACCAAGCGTGAAAAGCCCAGTGAGTGAGTGCGTTGCTCGTCCTGCACCGCTGTCCCTCCGCCGAGCTGCTCCACCGGGCTCAGCTGGACCACATACAGTCTCTGAGATGGACATGTGAATCCTGAGGGTTCCTCTCTCTGCTTCCTGTGAGCTGCAGCGATCTGTCCGGGTCTAGGTGCTGCTGCCCCCCCTCCTCCTCTCCTCTCCTCTCCTTCTATGGCGCCCGCCTGCAGCAGCTCCCACACCCTGAGCAAGCACGATGTAAACTACAGGATGCATTTCCGAATGATCAACGAGCAGCAGGTGGAGGACATCACCATCGAGTTCTTCTACCGGCCACACACCATTACCCTGCTGACATGCACGGTGCTCAGTCTGATGTACTTCGCCTTCGCAAGGTAGGACGGTCACGCGGCTAGCGGTGCTAGCCCGCTGGGGGGGAGGTTAGCACGATGAGCTAACAGCAGCAGTGATGCTCTGTGAGTCTCCGCTGGGTTTGATCGCAGGAAGCAGTGTTACACGCAGATAACGCCCTCACTCATCACCTCGTTCACTTCCTCCTGTCGTTCATCTTCCACCTGAGCTGATAAAGAAAGCTGTATGTGTCATATGATCCAAGGAGAGGACCACTGCCTCCTCTGCTGGTGTTAGAATCCACAATGCAACCTGCAGGAAAACCTTATATTTACTGTAACAAACCACGTTTCCTCCGTTTTTAAATCTACTGTTATGTCTTTAGTTCGTTCCTATGTGAAACCTGAAGACATGTGAGGCACAGTCACATCACTACTAAGTGAACAGAATAACTTCCACATTTTGTGACTTGTGTTCTCTCTTCCTGCAGAGATGATGGAAACACTGACAGTAACCTCTGGGTGGGGCTCATCCTGGTTACCTCCTTCTTCCTTGTCATCAGTGTTTTGGCATTTCCAAACGGTTGGTAATAAATACAATAAAGAAAAAGCTATGGAGATATTGTTTTGTTTGTGCAGGTTAACTGGAGGTGCTTCCTTCTTGGCAAAGTTCCCTTTAGACAGTTTTTACATGAGTCAATATGGGCATTTTTATGAGGGGCATAAAGTAAACAAAATTTAACCAGACGGTAAAAGCTAAATTTGAATACTGGGGGAACTAGTGGTTGATTTGTTTTCTTCCCCACTACTGTTTGTACAGTTCTTACACAGGGATTGTAAACATCTAAACTTATTGTAGATTAATTGTGGATAAAAGAAAAGCACAAGTGACATGTTAGAAATGGTTGATTTATTTGTTGGCTGTGTAACATGTGCTTATCTTTCACATCACGTTCCTCATTGTAGGCCCATTCACCAGGCCACACCCAGCGATATGGCGAATGGTTTTTGGTGAGTACTTGAGTCTCTGAGAGCAAAAAGCGCTGTGGTTTTTCCGACCTTAAATTCCCCCTCTTAATGTCATGTCCTTCTGCCGCCCAGGTCTGAGTGTCCTCTACTTCCTGTTCCTGGTTTTCATCATCTTCCTCAACTGGCAGCAAGTGAAACAGCTGATGTACTGGTTGGACCAAAACCTGCGCTATGCCAAGAGAGAAGCAGACGTAATGGTGAGTGGTTTCGGCTTAAGCAGGAAATTATTTTTAGATTGATCCGCTATCAGGGGATTGTTAATCACTGTAATGCGGCTGTGTGCCCTGCTTTCTGCAGGAATATGCCGTGAACTGCACTGACATCACCTGGGACAGAATCCTAAGCCATTTTGACATTTTTGCATTCAGCCATTTCTGGGGTTGGGGCATGAAGGCCCTGCTCATTCGCAGCTATGGCCTGTGCTGGACCATCAGTATTACCTGGGAGCTAACTGAGGTACAGAGGCACACATGTTGGCATCACTTTATCTCTGTCTGTAACTCCCTCTGTCTCTTTCCCTTAATGGAGACAATGACTTTATAGAAAATATTATTAAAGGCTGAGCAGTTAACAAGCTTCCAGCTATGACGTAGACTCTGATTCCATTCTGTTCTCCTGTCTACGTAGCTGTTCTTCATGCATCTGCTGCCTAACTTTGCTGAGTGCTGGTGGGACCAGGTGATTCTGGATATTCTGCTGTGTAATGGAGGGGGCATCTGGCTTGGCATGACTGTGTGTCGCTTTTTGGAGATGAGGACCTACCACTGGGCCAGTATTAAGTACGTCCATGCAATCTGGAAATTAACTACAGCTGTGTTAAGATTTGTATACAGCTACTCAAACAAACTGTGCTGTACGTTTTTTAACATATTGGTAGATCCATGTTCAAATAAGTACAACATTAAATATTCATAAATTGTTGTTCTGTAATGTGATCCCACTTGTTCATCAGGGGCAAATGGACTAAATGATTAAGGTGGTGGCATCACTTTCATCTGCCTTTGTCTGCTGCACTAACTTAATACTAAGTCTGTCTGCATGCTTTTGAAATCCTTCTCTCGTGCTTTTCTTCCAGGGACATCCACACCACCACTGGGAAGATCAAACGCGCCGCGCTACAGTTCACCCCTGCAAGCTGGACCTACGTACGCTGGCTGGACCCCAAGTCTTCACTGCAGCGAGTGATGGGCGTCTATCTCTTCATGATCATCTGGCAGGTGGGTCGCTGAGAAATCCTCTCTCGCCATCTCACGGTGACTAAGTGCGGACTAGTCGGAGATCATCCGATATGCGCTGCGTGCTAAGTCGCGCTTATCTAATTGGCTTTCCCATTGTTGAAATCTAAAACCTCTGTCCTACAGAGATCCATATAATGAATGAGTATCCTGCTGTCTACACGTTAACAGCTTATCCCATAAGGGTTAAAGACAGGCTGGATTACTTGAGGGTATTTCGTGGTAATGAGAAAACTATGGATGGAGAACTTGAGTAAGCTCCATTGCACTCCACTAGAGAGTCAGCTGTGAGTGCCAACAATTCTAGCCGCTGGCTGCAATGGCGATGAAAGCTGGCGTTTCTCCCGTTTCTGTATGGTGATGAAACAACATTGTAATTCTCTCTCCTCCTCAGAAAGATCCCAAATCTCTTGAGCCTTTAAGGAGTAATTACCAGTAGTAGAATTAACTGCAGAGAAGGGGACGGCTCTGTTCAGTGTGGTGACAGTAGAGCAGCTCTTTCCTCGGTTCAACCACACAGGCTTCGGGCCAAATGAGTGAATAGCACAGTTGCAAGTCTTCCTCTCATTATCTTCCTTTGTGGACATGAATGAACAATGTTGTTGCCAATGTGTTACATCAAGTGTTACTTGCGTTGTAAGATAATCTTTTGTGTGTGATTGTCCTAAACTCAACCCAAAGTGGATTCAACAAGATTTTATATAATTGATATGCTGTGTATGTAACCAGGGAAAGGTTCCATTATGAATACCATAAAACCAAACCCGTCAACATTATTTTACTGGAAATTACATGCCCGTGATCAAGAGAGGTCCAGATTTCGTTCATATTTTTCAGCGCCGTCTGTACAGTTTAACTACAGGCTGAACTGACGGAACTTTTCAATGCATCTGCCTATAATGTGTTTACTCACAGCACCCATTTCGACCTGTCGACCACATGTTTAACGAACAGCAACAACATTAATGGCTGCATTCCTTGAAGGTGGGCCAGTTCCAGGGCACTGCTTGCGTCCAAGCCGCCTCACTGGCACTGCTCGCTGGCCCATGTTCATGGAACAGAGCCGTCATTAAAAGTTATTTCCACACCTGCACTTTGCTTCTATGACATCAACATGTCTGTTGCACAAGATAATTTGGGACAATCATCAGAACCAAGGTTCCAGACCAGATTTCTGTTTCGATTCTCTGGGTTAAATTGGCCAGAAATTCCTGTAGTCTGAGCCCAGCTTACGTCACTCTGCACAGCGGAATGTTCTTGATTATCCAAGTTAGTCATCTGACTATATCTAGCTTAGCTTTAGTTTTACATGACGGAAGAGAAAAAGCCCTCTAAACAAGTCAAGAATCAGGAGGGAAAATAATGCAAATTTTTAGGTGGCTGGACCTCAGCCACACAAGGAAACATATTTAATATTATTAATTGCATAAAAGTTTGATAAAAGATAAGTAATATTTTAGTGTGTCTTAAAAGGCTAAACAATTAAAGTCTAAATGACAGTAATGTCTCTTCTCCTTCCAATTATAAACTACACATTAAGTTTTTCATAGCTTTTAAACCTATCTTCTCTCTGTATTTTTTTGTTCACAGCTAACCGAGTTGAACACATTCTTCCTCAAGCACATCTTTGTGTTTCCTGCGTGCCATGCTCTGAGCTGGTGTCGAATCTTGTTTGTCGGTATCATCACAGCTCCAACAGTCAGGTAGGAACACAATTTTATCAGCAGGGAACCGCTCCCTATAGAAACTGTTGATTTGAGTGTATTGATTCCTGCTTGTATCCAGTTCCTTGTTTTGACAGTTTGAGAAAACTGTCAGTCAGTCAAACAGCAAGTGAAATGTGTTTACACTTGCACTGTTTGTTTTTGCTTTAGGCAGTATTATGCGTACCTGACAGACACACAATGCAAGAGAGTTGGGACCCAGTGTTGGGTGTTTGGGTGAGTTAAAAAATATATAGCCTTGACTAAAGCTTTTTTTAAGTAAGACCCCCACAATGAGTTGCGCCCCCTGCATATTTGTGTGTGAACTGTAGTTCACCTGTGTATCAATACAGTTTGTTTTGAGCTTTTTTCCCCAGTTCATTTATAGTTTTCTGCAGATGAGTCCAAGGTTTAAGTTGTGTGTCTGATTTGTCCTCCCTTCATTTCACAGGGCCATTGCTTTCCTGGAGGCCTTGGCCTGCATTAAGTTTGGACAGGACTTGTTCTCAAAAACTCAGATCCTCTATGTGATCCTCTGGCTAGTGTGTTTGGTAAGATCAGAATTCCACACGTTTCTGTATCAGAGGGATTTCCTGCTGTCTTCTGTAGCTCATCACACTCTATACTTTAATGCATCAAATCTTGGGCCTTAAGTTTGCTTCCAACACACTATCATTTTTGTTAGTTAGTGCTGTTAGTTATTGTCCATGAATCATTAACCAGCTTCTGTTATGGTTTATCTGTTCCCAGGCCTTCATTACATTCCTGTGCCTGTATGTAATGGTGTGGTATGCAGAAAATTATGGTCCAAGAGGAAAGGTATGTCTATATGTGTCTTTGGCCTTGTTCTGTCTTTGGCCTTGTTGAGTCTCTCATATACAGTAGGTGATTACATCATGTCCTTGTGTTTGTTTAGAACTCTGAAAGTTTACACACATGCATCTGTGCTCCTTTAAATGTAAATGTAAAAGCTATTTAACATGTTCTTCTCATGTCTGAATAAGCACCAATGTTATGTTAAAGTCACCACAGTGACCTTACTATGCTCTACCAAGAGTTATAACTAGCTCGCTTCATTTTTAAACTTGTGGTGCAGACTAAAAACAGACCAAATCAATAATTCCAATAATAATCAAACCAGCTGCTCCTCCATATATTTTTACTTTTCATCCAAACCAAGTCCATGGACACATTGTACATTTCCAGCAGAACTAATGTGACCGTCAGCCAGTAGAAAGTAATTTGACCTTCATTTAATCAGGATAGTCCCATTGAGATACAGTGTATATTCTGCTGTGGGGTCATGGTCAAGAAGTCAGCAATGAAGTTTCAAATATTGATGCAAGCAGAAAACACAGAGCTTACATAGAAACATGAGAATCAGTGGCTAAAATGAATTATGGAACAATAAAGGCAATCACATTGTTCTATGACTTTTTTTAAGATAATGATTTTATGTCTGAATAAATAATAACAGAACATTGAGCTACTGTAAGTTTAATTGACATCAAGCTGTTACTTAAACAAAAAGCTCAAACCATGATCTAATATGTGCCACGACTAAAGAGTCAGCTGGCTTTTCTCCTGATGAATCTCAGACAATATTAACTTTGAGTCCCATTCCCTGACATGTTTGCTGGACTCAGTTACTTTTTCTATGTTCCCTGTCAAGTTGAAGGTTTGTGTGTGTGTGTCATGTG
Source organism: Limanda limanda (assembly GCF_963576545.1). NCBI lineage: Eukaryota > Metazoa > Chordata > Actinopteri > Pleuronectiformes > Pleuronectidae > Limanda > Limanda limanda. Next base: position 14,830,127 of record NC_083646.1, on the reverse strand, counting down.
TCTGAACCTCCTCTCCTCTCTTAGTGCTTCTCAGAATGCGACGACAGTAATTACACAGAATATGATGACCAGGTGTCAGAAGTATTTAAAGGTACAGTGTCTTTACTGGTCATTTAACAATATCGTATAAAAAGTCTCAGTCTGACACTGTAAATGCCCAAAGTTCAGTTACATCTTTCTATATACTAAATATTATGCGATGGTCATATTTCAGAAGAGACGGAGTTGGAAGAAGACACCCCTACAACCAGACGGAGAGGGAAGGGCTCAGAGACCAAATCCACCAACGGCCTGGACGGCCAGTAAGAGCCAGAAGGTGGCGGGTGACTCTTAAACTCACCCCGAGGAGCCAGGTGTGAAGGATCACGGGTTTGACAAGGGGGTGAAAGATATTACCACGCCCTGGTATTATTGAAGTCTAGAACCCGCCCACCCCCCCACCTAAAGTAGAGCGAGTGGAGACGGGAGGGACTAAGTGGATGGCCAGGTCCATGTAGTGTAATTAGGGGTGTTCTGAGGGTTGGGCTACAGAGATGCACACCAAACCGTGTGCTGTAGTACTATAAGCTCCTATATCACTGATCACAGGTTTGTGTGAGGAGAGTGAGAAACAGTGGATTTTTTGGTGTGTGAGAGAGAGAAAGAGGTGGCAATAAAAAGAGCAGATTATAGATGTGACTGCATGCATCATAGTAGCTGATGAACTATAATTTTCAAACATGTATCCTACAATATATCAAATACATACAGTATATAAGTGATGGTTAATGTACATTTGACTGGTTTATACACCAGCCTTAACTCCAGTATGTTGGGTCAACACATTTCAATGTTAAAAGCCATTTTGTGGAATTTATCACATTAATTGGAGCCTCTATGTTTCTAGCACAGAAAGGCTAAAAGTCTTTTTTATTATAACCTGTCACAGATTGTCTATTCACATCCTAGGTGTTCACATTTGTTCTGTGTTTTTTTTTATTTTTTACTTGAATGTGGACAGGATTTCGATGCAGGACGGCTTTAGCTTTGATCAGATCATCGTCTGAGTTTTGCATTCGACCTGGAACAAAGCAAAGCACACAGTTTAAGCACTTTCAGAATGTTATCTTGGAGATACTGTACTGTTTGAATATTTTGTGAATCGTTGTGACCTTGAGTGATTTATACTCTCTCTCTCCCTGTCCATCTGTGGCTGCTATATTTTCTCTTTTTTCACTGAACTGAAAAAGGTGGGCAACTATTCAAAATTCCTGCATGTGTTGTCTGGCTCCTCTTGTTGTGTGCGGGTGCTTTGGCTCTACTGTCGACCTGCTTGTCATTGAATTTGTTGCATTTTCATGGCTCGGTCAAATTATTTCACTTGTTTTAGTTAGAAAATGTTTAGAATAGTCAACACATGGTTGTATCACACCACACACCAGGATGCCAGTATTGTTCTTCTTATGTCTGTCTCTGTACTGGAACATTTTAATTCACCCATTGTGCCTGTTTGCATGGTCTTTTTTTTAATCTAAACTTTTCTGTTTCTATCAAGACTACACTTGGGCTTTTTGTGTTCAATTCCACTGCCCTTATTATAGCATCTCCGTACAGATATAGCCCTCATAGTCCTTGACAATCCAGACGTTGACCTCGGTGGAACGGACCATGCTTCAGTAATTGATATAAATGGTACATTGTCTCTGGATTTCAAATGTAGTTTGCCAAAAAAAACAAATCTGCTGAAAATGACTTGTGCTGTTCTTTTTCACTGTGAAATAATGAAACCTATTAAAATATTTTACATCTCCTCTTAAATTGTTGCTGAGTTACTGTTGAAAGGATCGTCCTTAATTTTTATGTCTATGTATTATGTTGTGGGACCATGTGTCCGCCTATTCTCTTCTTGCGAACGCAATATCTCAAGACCACCTGATTACCTCAAATTTGGTATTTATTGTTCAGTTGAGGAAAACACACAAGCACCTTCATTCCATCTGACACAAACATTTACTTGGATGTGGATGACCTGATTAGAATTTGGGGGTCAGAGGTCAAGGTCACTGTGACCACTAAACCTTATTTTGCCTCGTAAAAAGCTTTATCTAAATAATTTAAGATTCTAAGGAATTTTTTTAAATTGGGCACAAATGTTCGCTTAGACTAAAGGATTAACTGATTCGGTTTGGGTGGTCAAAAGGTCGAGGTCATAGTGGCCTCACAAGCCATGTTTTTGACCTCTTGAACATGACATCTCAAGTCTGCCCTCATGGAATTTGTTCATATTTTGACCATTTGCCACCTGTACTCACAGATTACCTGCTTAGGTTTAAGGGGTCAAAGGCCATTGTGACCTAATGACTCAGACATTTGTTCTATGTAGATCTAAATGTCATTAGTCTCAGGGAGGTCATTCTAATTTGGTGTTTACACCTCACTTTCCACAGTAAAAGGTTTTATCACTCATTTAACAAATTCTTCATGAACTGGTTCTCACGCCCACACAAGTAGGAGCCACTCTGTGCACTGAACAATAGGGAATCATGAATGACCTTGCTCGACCTTTAAAGAGCACCATGCTACAGTGGAGCAGTGCCAGATTGGCTGACTCAAACGCTGCCCGGCTCGGATCAGATTTCACTATGTCTGCACACCCTGTAACTCAGAGACTGAAATAGCTTCATCATGCTGACCTACAGCAACCTGTATTTCAAGATCCACTTGATGTTCCCTTTGGAAAAAAAGTCAGATGTCAGTGCAAAACGTGAAGAGTAGTAGCAGAGGTCCAACTACATATTCAGTCTCCTTGAAGAAAGTCCTTGAAATATCCGCATGTATCTCCTCACAGTGAGTATTAAGGCGCACCGTGGCACTGTGTAACACCTGTTGGAGATACTGGCTTTGAAACCTAGCCACATAGCTTTCTATTTTAATACTTCATATGCGTTTAGAAAAAGGAATGCTGTCTGCTGAATGTGCTCTAAGGAGGCTGTCCTTCCCAAAATATAGGATCTCTAACCACTCAACCTCTCCAGCTTGTCTCGTGTCTGATTGGATTTCCAAAGGAGGGCAGCAGAGAGCCTCAGTGCTGAGCAAAAATGTCACGTGACTTTCTGGGCCTAAAGCTCAGGACATGAGTGTGTGTGCTTTATTCCCTCTCTGTTCATCATTCGCTCCATTTCTTTTAAATTATCAGTCTTTTTTTTTTGTCTTTTAGTTTCCTAAACCTCTGGCTGCTTGCATCAGCTGAGTGATCGCTCTGTGACCTTGGAGGTATTTCAGTCATGGCTGTGAATCGTGGTCCCGGACGTTGTGGCGGCCTGAGTCCCGAGGGCATCCTGAGAGAGGCTCAGATCAATATGCTGGAGTGTAAAGTCTGCTTCGAGAAGTTCTCCAGCCAGCAGAGAGAACGCAGACCACGGAACCTTTCCTGTGGCCATGTACTGTGTCTGGAATGCATCACAGCTCTGTCCCACCCTCTCCTGAGGAAGCTGGAGTGCCCGTTCTGTCGACAGCTGTGCAGTGTTGACAGCACCTCCCACTGCCAGGTTCTGTGTGACCTCCAGGAGCTGCTGTTGTCCTGGAGTCCCAGATCCTCTGCTCCACCTCGCAGGGCCACAGGGGGATCCAAGTCGGCTGCAGGACTGACATCCTCAGCCCTGCACCTCCACGCAGCATTTGGTGGCTGGGGGACTCTCATCAACCCCACTGGGATAGCTGTTTTAGGCTCCTCAGGGACAATAGTGGTGGTCCATGATGGAGAGAAGAGGGTGGTGGTGTTTAGCCCACAGGGCAAACTGCTGAATAGTTTTGGGCGAAGAGGACAAGCCAGTGGAGAGCTCTGGTACCCAGTGGATGTGGCGGTGACTCCCTGCGGTTACGTGGTGGTGACTGATGCAGGGGACAAAGCTGTGAAGATTTTCACCTCCAGAGGGAAACACGTGTTGACGGTCAGGGATTCCTTCCAGGTGCCCTGGGGTGTGGGCACAGACGGCGATGGGCACCTCCTGGTCACAGACATCCAGGCAGGCGCACTGTTCCATGTCAAAGTGGACTATACTCGTGGTGTTGTTCTGGAGCATCGTACAGCCATTTCTGAGCTCCAGCAGCCAAAAGCAGTGGCCTGCTGTCAAGTGACAGGGAACACTGCGGTGATGGAGCATGTAACCGACCACACACCTCCATCGATGAGGCAACAACACACGAGGCTGAAAGTGTTCAACAAAGACTTTCACCTGCTCCATCAGACAGACACTTCCAGCCTGACCCTGCAGTCCACAGTCAGGCTGAAGATGTCAGGTGTGGTGTTCGACGCAGATGGAGATGTGCTGGTAACTGACTGTGACCAGGGGATGGTTTGGAGTCTGGGGAAGCTGCAGCATGGCCCGGTCCTCACTCCTCTTGTGGGGGACCACCTGATCCGCCCAGTCGGCCTGGTCACCCTGGACAACATGCTCATCATTCTGGACAGTGGAGAGCATGCAGTCAAGATTTATTCTGCCAAATCTGACACTGGATCCACGACAAAGCTCATGTGTGAACAGGCCTAGAATATGTGAAATGTAGCTTAACATTTTATTGTATTATCACATGCAAAGTTTTACATTGAAAAAAACCTTTGTATTAAAATTAAAAATGTGAATATACTGGGTTCTAAAGCCTGTTTCAAAGTGATGTTTGTGTCATGTTGTTATTGTTCCAGCTTTTAAAAAGTGCACCATGTACAAATACATACATTCATTTCACCAACATTATTATATTTCTATACCTATAATCTTGCAGATTTCTTGTGAAATACACTTTCACCTTTCTTCCAGTCAAACAATCTGAAGAAAACCGAAAAGGGTCACAACGGGTAGATAAATTCCTTAATTTTAGAAAGGGTCATCCCCTCAAATCAAAATATAGAGAATAAAGGGAACAACAAAATAAATAAATAAAGAAGCCAACACAAATATGTAAAATTAAATCTAAAGGAACAAAAAAAAGGAACAAAAGAAATGAAAAATAAATAAAGGGAACTCCTGAGTTGCTGCAGAGAGAGAGAGAGAGAGAGATTATGTCATCTTCATAGACTGTTAATTTAACCTCTAAATCTCTCTCTCTCTCTCTCTCTCTCTCTCTCTCTCTCTCTCTCTCTCTCTCTATCACAGCACCATCAACCATGTGGAAAAGTTGGAGTGTGTGTGGAGCTGCGGGAAAGTGTTGTGTTTATGGAAGAGAAATCATGTGAATATTTGTTTGGTGTTTGTGTGTTAATGAGAAACAACAAGGATCAAATAAGGAGGGATGAAAAAATTCAAAAATCCCTCTCTATGTCTGTCTCTCTCCCTCTCCCTCTCTCCCCCCTCTCTCACTCCCCCCACCTTCTCTCTCTCTCTCGGTCAGAGCAGCAGCCGCAGCAGCAGCAACAGTCGAGCTCCCAGCGGAGGAAGATGGCGGTGGAGATGCTGCCTGAGCCCGGAGCAGGATACTGGATCTGTACGAGAGGCAAACCCGGGCTGGATTTAACGGAAGATAAATGAACATGTTCCGGTGTCTCCTCCCCGGGCTCTGGACTCTTTTCGGGGCCGTCTGAGTCGAGTCTGCTGCCCTGGTCTTCCGGCACAAACCCGGGTTTCTCGTCGGGGTGAGGATTCACGGACGAGACTCTCGGCGGCTCGCAGACAGGCGGACAGGGTGGGAGTGAAGAAAGTGCACGAAGATGTCGGACACCAAGGTAAAAGTGGCAGTGAGAGTCCGGCCCATGAACCGCAGGGGTGAGTGTTCACACGACGCTTCTTCCACCATTAAAAAAAACAAAACTTTTCATTCCTTCCTCCGCTAGCTGCGTTGAGCCCGAGCTGTGCACTGTGTGGTTTCACACGCACAGATTTTACTTTTTCACACCACCCCCCCACCCCTCCTGCTCTGCTTTTACTTTTCCCCCAACAAACTTCTCTCTGCAGAAATTGAGCTGAACACAAAATGTGTCGTGGACATGGAGGACAACCAGACTGTGCTTCACCCACCACCCTCCAATGCAAAGGGAGAGAACAGGTAAACAAAGCTGAAACTCTGCCCGCAGCCGATACATGCTAACATGTCAGAAACACACTGTTTGAAGTGAAATGTCAGAACAATGCAGAGTGCACTCTCATCACATTATTGTCCCACCCTGGTTGTTATACACTTGCAATAACATGGATCTGCTTATTCACTTTCCTCCTGGTGAATGTGCACATCTCCAATAAACTTATAGGGCCAAAACATTTTCACCTCAGTCCATATCAATAATTATCATGACTAATAGTTTAAAAACAGATTTTTGCTCCTGAGTGAAGGTTTAAACCTTCCTTATGGACAGAGAAAGACAGACCCTTGCAATACAGACAATGACATTTTTCTATACTGCTATTGATTGAAAATTATATCGTGATAATTATTGATATTGTTTCATCGCTCAGGCCTATAAGTAAACTGTCACTTGAATTCAAACCAAACACTTCGTCCAGTAAACACATGCAGTGTACACAAAGGAACTGGACGTGGTATCTGCTGCTCACCTGCCTGCCACATGATATTCTGTAATGTAATTCATGTGAACTTTCCAACACTACGTTAGAGTAAGCGTTATAGTAATAGAAACAGTGCTCTGCATATTTTGGGTGTCAGATGTTGAGTTTCAAGAGGCGGCTGAGCCTGCCCGACACACGAAGACGCCTCCTAGACAGGACAGATTAATGTGGAGCCTCGGGGTATTTACCGTAAATCTCTCGCAGTCAGAGCTCATTTGAATAATGTGGCGTTCCAAGTGGAGTAAGACCACACCAGGGCTGTTTTAGCATGGAAAGGATGCTGCTCACTTCATTGTGGCACACAAAAAGGTGGAGAAAAAATAATCCTCTCATCGTTTTTGCTGTCTGGCCTGCACACAGTGAGCTGCGGTCTCTGCCGGTCTGTGACATGCTGACATGCTCTTCCGACTGGGGGGGATGTCTGGAGTCACACAACATGTAGGCTAATGACGGCTGCATGCTTGTGAAGTCATTCTTCAAAATGCCAGGCCTGTTAGCAACTGTCAGGGATCAGTTTCCTCCATTGATCGTATACTTGAGGCCGTTTTCTACATTTTCGCGCTTGGTTTGGTTGCTCTCCTCTGCTGTTGGTATCACACATGATTAGACAGCTGACCTCATTATCCGCAAGAGCAAATAACTGTAAAAGAATGCTCATTTAGGGGAAAACCACAAATCCACTTGTTTTATATTTTTGTAACTCCTCAGGGTGCAGTACATGTCCGTATTGTGTCTGCTGAAAATGATTTCGCAGGAAGTAAATGGAGCAGCTAGCCAGCGTTAAGGCTTTTTCCCATGCCCCCGGCCCAGACCTGTTAAAGAGTAACACTTTCTCTGCTGTTTCAGCATTAAACGGCATCGATCTCTCCCCCCCGGCAGCTCTGGTCCGAGCATTAACCTGCATTTGGGGTTATTATAGGAACAGAAATTGCCACACAATGGCGGCGTTCCTGGCAATTAAACAAGTCGCGCTCATTGCTAACATATGTGGATACAGGATGCAGGACAACACAACAAAACACTGTTGTGGGTGGGAGGTCAGAGGAGCGACAACGCCGCCATGTTGTTGAGTGAGATACAAACATATTTCTAATTTGTATACAGCAGAAGTTTCCATATCAGATGTAGAGATCACGTCTGAGGTGCAAAGGTTTTCCCGTCGTGGACTAAAGTACATCAAGTAACTTTGCAGTGACCTTATTTTTACTATGTCAGATTTCTTTTCTGTAGTGTAGTCCAGGCACATAATTACTTGTTAACATTTCAGTGCTGTGTGTGTTTTGGGTCTCTGTGTTTAGACTGCCATGGTTTTCTGCAACCATATAATTTTCCTCTCGGCTGCTGGCGGAACCACATGAGGGGATACCCTGAAAGACTCTGCCTTATTTTGAAGGCACCTGTTCCTGTGTGTTGGAGATGTGTCAGATTTAGTGGGTATTAACGTGCCAAATATGGCTGCGGGGGCCCAAGATCCTGGGAACCGTTCGCTTCTCTCTCATGAGAACGCTCAGGCACGTCCTCGGAAAGGGAACAGTAATACATGTTTTTGTGTAGACACACGTGAAATGAACAGAAATCCTGTTAATTTCTCAGGCTGTAGATTTTATAATACAGGATAGTTGAGATCTAAGCAAACTTGTTTTTAAGCCTGATAGTTTTCCTCGATGACAAAAGAATAGTTATTATGCCTTCAGTCGTGTCATATACAGAAATTAGGTCTCTAGTGAGGGGAATTGAACCAGTACCATGTTGGTAATCATTAATTAATTGCTTAGATTTCCCTTGGGATCAATAAAGTACCTATCTAAGAACTTTCCAGGTCGCTGTATTTTGACCAGGTTTCGCTCAGACCACACAGCACAAAAACATGTAAGTCACGTAAAGAATTTGAAAAAACATAATGGATTTTCTTCTGGCTAAGCCTCATTCCTTGCACCGCTGAGCATTAAAGCGACACTCGTGATCCACCCCCCACCCCCCCACCCCATCACCCCTGGCTCCTATGTTCCCTGAGAAATGAACTATAATCTTGGCGGTGGGGCAAAAATGAAACATGGCTTTTGACTCCAGGGCGACAGGTTTAAGTTTCCCGAGTTTCATCTTTCATCTGCCTGTTAAGCTTGCACGAATGGCATATTTGAAACGGGAATCTGGGAAAGTGGTTTTGTTTTCACGCGCCAGTCTGCTCTCCTCTGGGGTTTAGACACAATGAAGGTGGGGGTGGAGAGGGCAGGAGAAATACCTGAGGCTGCTGTCTGCACAGGGAATGAGCCTCTGAGCATCGTGACAAGAAAATACCCTGCGACTCACACAATGGGGCCATATTACATCTATCATGCCCCAGCCTGTCCCTCAACGTGTAACATTTGAATAGAGGACCAGCGAGTCTTGCCATCACTTACTCATGCAAACCTTCCATATTTCTATCTAGAGTCATTTGCAAAGTCCAAAGCTGATAACAATAGCTTTGTAGAACGATACATTGGAGTCTGGTCTGTGCCGAGGAGGGTGCTTATCTTTCCTCTTTTTTTCATTGTAGCTCTACTATCAACTAAATATTTGTCTTCGTACAGATGAAAGTATAATTTTAATTTGATCCCCTCCATGCTTCTGTAGCTCAGTCCAGCGTTTCAAGACGATCAGTGGAAGCGTGCTTCTGTGTATTGCTGTCCGTAACCAAGCTTGTAATTTCCACTCTAATCTCGTTCTTATCACTAATGGCTACAGAAGCTCAATTGGGTTTATCTCCACTGGACTGTGTTATCTGCAGGCTGAGGAGAGGAGCTTCCTCCAACAGGAGCGTGTTCCATGCACTCCACTTCCCATCTTGGAACGACTTTAATGAAATGTTTTTTTTAACATTTAATGAAATGTTATCTCTGCTGAGATCTTCCATGTGTATCTTCTCACAAGCTAAATGGTAAAATAGAATGGCACACAGTAGAGTGCGTACCTCACCAAGTCCCAACAGTGTCCTCAATTCAATGAAGCTCCATCAAATATCAGACACTTAGAGAAGTAAGTCTTGCAATGTTAAAGAAATTAATAAAATCATTTTTTGAATTCACCCCCGGATCTGCATCAAAATGAAATGGGTTCCTCCCTGACATATATATTACACCATCCTAACACCTAGTTTTGTAAATCTGTCCGGTAGTTTTCACGTAATCTTTCTTACAACCAAGCAAACCAACAAACAAACGGACAGGGTTGAAAATATTACCTCTCTGGCGGAGGTGAAAAATATATTTAAATTGTTTTTTAAGTTTTTGTTCAGCATTTCAAGAAATGCAGGTTTGCTTTTTCTTTTGGAATAAGATGCCAAGATTTATATCTCTTGCATATTTAGCAACAACACAGCGCAGCACAGAGACTGGAGGCATAGGAAATACTGTAGCTCACTCTGTTCAGCTGTAACAAAATTCACATACTGGCGCCTCAAGCACTCACTAACTTACTCATTTTATCTCAGTTGTTTAATCTGTACAAAAGCTGAAGCATAATAACTGCAATTTGCAGTTTACGAGTGGTTATGTGCCAGACTCTTACTTGGCTGTAACTTTCTGGAATCCCTGCTGGTTGCCTGGCAACCCTGCCAAGAAATAGTTGGGCACGGTAACCCCTTGTAAAACAGTCAAGTTTTCAACTACATTTTCTGTTTAAAAAAAACAGTATGATGTCTTTATTTAGTTTAAGGGCATTTTACTGTACCTTAGGACAAAGCCAGGTTAGCTGTTTCCCTGTTTGGCTTCATATTTACCAAATAGATGTGAGTTGATTCAATCTTCTCATCCAACAGACTGAGCATATTTCCCCAAATTTGGTTGCATTTGTCACAACATTCTTCCTCTGGTGACTGCCAGAGACAATTCAATGTGGCAAACATATGTTTTGCTAAAGCCAGTACTAATAAAGAGGTGTTAAAAAAACAAACTTTTTAATAAAGGTGTTGAGTACACACAACAGTTTCCCGGGCTGTTGACGTTTTGAAGCATGGGTACTTTTTCTCCCAGGTCACACACGACCTCTTGACATCATGCTTTCCAAAACTTCCAGAACAAGCCTTTACAAAATGACAATACAGCCTTGTCCAATGGCTGCCCTCAGGAATGTTCCCATTGTCTCTCTATTTTGCTCCCTATGTGCCAATAATCAACCTTTCCATTCAGTAAGTTCTTGTTCTCAGAGTTAGTTGGCTGAAAACACACACAATGAGCCCAGCTCTTAACTTTAAGACTTAATTCCGGCTTGCTACTTCGAGAAAAAGGGTTTTAGTGTGCTGCTGATAAAAAGGAGTGCACTCCCAAAGGGACTGTTCCCTGTTTGTTTTGAGGGTGGGACATTGTTTACATCTCGGTGCGGAATTGAGAAAAGATGGCGTCTTTGTCGAGCCTGCGCCTCATTAATCTCAGATGTGGCTTCTCATTCAGAGAGGAGCATATGTAAAAATCCACACTCGGGCATTTCTTCCAGAGCGATTCTGGTTTCCCTTCTCGCATGATTCCCTCTGATGAGGCCTTTTTGAAGTTCTGAAGCAGGCCGGTTGTGTTTACAAGAATGTCATTTCATTGTGGGATGGGTTTAATGTGGACTCACTTTCTGTCGCATTCCAGTGACATTAAATAAAGCTTTGGAAAAAAAAGGTGTGTCCATATGGAAAGCAAATTATACTCATTAGATTTCCTTATTTTCAAGCATACAACTACCGTATAAACATGTTGGACACATTTCCCTGTGTAATTAATGACTTTTGTGTTATGTTTTGCTCTTCACAAGCATGCGTCCTCTTGCTTTTGTTGTCTATTGTCCTGAGTAGCCACATGCCAAATCCATTCAGTTAAGTGACGTATAGTAAGCAGACAGGGTCAAAGGAGGTGTGTCCATGTAGTAAATGTGTCACTTCATCTCCCCCTGGGGAAGAACACTTGCCATATTGAACAAATTGATGAACTTCACTTATTTCTGGCTGGTTTTGTAGCCTTTGATAAGTAACCACGTAGAAGGAGCTCAGAGCAGATGTGGTCGGTTTCCCTCTCTGTGTTTCAGCTCACACAACCCCGCTGAACCCCGGCTCGTCACACGGCGATGTCAGAAATGCCAGAGAGGATTAGATTAGACCCTGCCTGCATCATATGTTGTGTTGTGAACATTTGTTGTGGAAACTCGGAGGTCCCACACAGACATCGTTGTGAGCATCACGTGCGCCACTGAGGGTAGAGCTGTTCATTAAGGCTGTTTTGGAGATCCAGAGTTTTGGCTTCCATATTGGAACTTTGACTCATGAGGTTGGTAGGTTGTCTCGCTTTCATGTTTACCAGCGTTGCTTAGCGACTGCTGTTGCCAAGATACTGAAAAGTTCTGGAGTTATGTTGATGATCTTATGAGTGAAGTCCCTCAGCCCCACCAAGTATTTATTATGGAGCTAATTTTAGCATTTAGAACAATGATCCATGGACACATCACTTTCAGACATAAATAGTCAAAACTCTTCCAATGGGGGAATTTGACTAATTACATTTACTCAAGTATTGCACTTGTACAGTTCCATAATAATATTTTTTATTTCCAGTTTGCCACTTTATACTACTTAATGTTTCTACTCCACTTCAGTTCCACGTTAAGTATATATTTTTAAATGAAACACCAATCACTTGGGGTCATAACCCCTGGTTTCATTAGATATTTCATATAATCCCAAATAAACATTAGATTACATAAAAGTAATAGTATTAGTAGTATCTTGTTTAACTTTTTTTAGTCTCTCCTGTCCCATTAATCATCTCATGACCTCTCAGATTCATTTTTGACGTTTGTAGGACTCCTAGGGAACCATTGTATTAAACTATCTAACTGTATATAAAGTAGTTTAAATTAACCACACTTGACTACTTTTACTTTTAATACTTTAGGTAAATTTAGCCCAGCCTGGAAACCAGACCAATCAGCAAGTGCATGTTCAGGGTCATTTGATGCCAGGCTGAGTTAAGCTGGTAATAATTCTGCAGGCTTTATTAATAGAAAAGTAGATATCAAGTAGTAAAGGATATTTTACAATGTGGCATTGGTTCTTTTACTAAACTAAATGATCTGAATACTTCTTCCAGCACGTCTGAGTGTTAAAGCTGTTCGTAGAGTTAGCTGTCTCTGTAGCTTGGACCAGTCAGATCTGTTTCTTTCATCAGTGCAGGTTCTGAATGTCCTGCATGTAAACCTCTGACTTCACCCACTTGCAATGTTTACTCGTGGATCATTGATGCTGATAAAAGCCTGGTCAGTGCCTCATTGGAACCATCTTAAGTTACGCTTACCCCCCCACACCTCCACTGTAAAACATTGCTTGGAATTCTCCTGCTCTCTCCTCCTGCGTGTGTCTGTCTGTGCAGCAGGGTGACCTCTGCTTCGAGTGGGTGGGGACAGGCATGTCCTGTTCTAAACATACTGGAAGACCATCTGAAATGTTAGCTTGCAGCCTGCAGGAGCACCGTGCACTGTAACCTAACACTTGCACACACACACACACACACTCACACACACACTTGCACACACAGATCTCAGGACGTTGTGTGTGGCTATGGAGATTGTTGAATTGTGATTGTCCGAAGCATATCAACAGCCAAATAGGGTAAAGAGTCAGATGTGGAGTTAAAAGGAGGCAAATATTTAGCAGCAGATCAAGAAGAGGAATTCAAATCTATGGGGGGAGGGTGGGTGTGCCAGAAAAAAACATGTTTGTAAGTGTGTATGTGCCCAGGAGACATGCAGGGGGTAAATGTCATCTCACTGGGGGGTGGACCCTCATCCATGTGATGTACATATTACATTTGAGCTGCAGGATTATATCATCTGAGACTTGCAAAGCCTGCTAAATCACCCTGATGAATCTGACGCTATATGTCTCTCGTGCCATAGCAAATGCGGAGCTGCAGCATGAGCATTTCCAGATTTGGATTTATTTGTTGTTATTGTGATTTGAAACACTTTCTGGGGTCATTTCGGAGCATATCCATGCTTATATTATCCCTAGCAGCTAAATCCAATTAGATTAAGTAATACAAAAACTGCTGGTGAAATATCTTTTTGGCTGATATTTCTCAGAGCGTAGGCATGCAGTTTAATATTTTAAATTGTAGTGGGATGCTTCTGGATGGGTGATACCATAGATTAATCTGGTGGGTTGCCTACTGGGATAGAAGAGTAGAGTTTTTAGTGGAATAATAACCCAGTGGCCTTAATCTTGCTCCAAATCCACATGGGGGGTTTCCACTTCTCTCACTCTCTATAGCTTCCTTATGGACACCGGCACATTCGTGGATCTGCTAGAAAGCTCAGGAAGATGCCATGATTTCACAGCATACAGTCATACAGCCGACTTTATCTGAGCCGCCTCAACCAAAAAATATTGTAAAACAGATTACAGCTATTATTAGATATTTCTTACTAAAAGTGTTCAGGAAATCCTCTAATCGGCTGCGACACATGATCAGTAGCGAGGAGGAGATTCATAGTAGTACATTAGGCCAATTTTCCATCTTTAGCCAAGTTGAAATCATTCATGAGTTATTTGGCATCAGGTAGCTGGAGGCAGGGGAGCCTGAGTGTGCCGTTTGGAGACACACACATTAAATGACACAAGCACACACACTCCCAGCCACCAATTGGACACAGAGACCTCAGCCTGGCCCTGCTGGGGCTTCAGTGTCCCCCTGCATCAGCCTCGGAGGAGGGAATAATCTAATGCTATCTGGCACTTCTGTGCCGTACATGTATGTCACACATTTGTTCCGCACAACCACAACAAAGGCTTTAATGCGCCCTCAAGCACTTACTTGACATGGTGAATATTAAGCAATTGGCCTGTGGACTTGGTGCTTGAGTCAGGTTTGATACTGTACGACAGCTTTTGTTAAGAGTGTTCTAACTTCTTGTCTCATTACCTGGTATTTTTTAATCATCAGTGAATAATAAAAGCAAACTATATAAGATAGCCACTATTGGCTAGTAAGATAGTTGGACTAGTGCACAATTCCATGGACGGTCTGTTGATTAGAGACGTATTACATCCTGTATACGGCTGCTATCACCAGGCAGATGGTCTAAGGGGCCATCGTTCCAAACCAACAAGGCACATAGAGCAAAAACAACTGAGCCTCAGTGTGTGATAAAACAGTACTTTGATAATATATAATGTAGAGTTCTTTGGTGATATGTTTTTTTTCTATTTTGATCTTTGATTATGTTAAGTTTCTTCATTATGTTGGAAAGTGTTGTGTGTGTTTATTTTCTTTCAAATTAGCAGAATTTATAATCGTATTAATGAAGAATAACGTTTTATAATAAAGTTTAATTCTAGGAGAAATGATAAAACATTTGTACAACCAAATTTAATTCATGGGATCCGTGACATGCATGGCTTCTACAAGCAAGATTCAAAATTGCTAAGAAAGCCACAGATTTCTGAGGAGATTAAAGAGATTATGTCCAGAGCAGGGTGGGAGAACTGGAGCCTAATGCACTTAAATGTATTGAGGAGGAGGTCTTAACATTGTGATGGGAGGAGAAGGAGGAGGAGGAGGAGAAGAGTCTGTAACACTGAATCCAACTCTTAAATCCAGTCTAGTTTTCAGAAAGAACTTTGAAAAGACTTTGTGAGGAAGCAATATTTGTATGAAATCCTAAATATAGCCATTTTGAAACAGTTCCCCCCATTGTCCTGCAGAGCATTCCTAGACTTCCAGATATGACTGCATATACTGTACATACAATCGATGACACAGTGAGCATCAGAGCCATGAAACCACTGCAGTGACTCTGTAAAGGCTGAGTTTCTGCTGCAGATGCTGAAATTCTTCTTCAGACTCCGGGCGGGGGAGGATTTCATACCTGCATGTGTTTTGTCTCTGCAGTGAGAGTGTCTGGTTCGGTGTTTCCGGATTTGTGACTGATGTCTTTTTGCTCTCCCCAGGGATACATCTGTTTTCTCCTTTTATCTGTTTTTCTTTCTTCACAAAGTTGTAACTGCTGTCAGGTTATTTGTTATCACAGCACTCCCACATGCTTCTTTCATCTTTCACATCTCCCCTTTGGAGCCACACTGACACTTGAGCAATTTCTTCTTTTTTAACATGCATGGAGACCTTCTTATTTCAGTGCCCCCTGCTGTCTGAAGCGGATTCATATCTCATGCCACAGCCCCTCGTGTCCGTCCCCTCTCTGCCCTGCAGTAGGGAGGGACAGACGAGAGGACGGGACCCTGCTGTCTTTGTCTGCTCTGATTAGGAACCAGTCTCGGTGGTTATCAGTGGCCCAGATTCAGATTCAGGGTATGAACCCAAACGAGGCCCTCTCCCTTTTTACTCCTCTGCCCATTCACTCTCTTTCTGTCCCTCATCATAATGAGCCTCAGTTAATGGCTCGCAGATGGGAATATCACAGCTCTTCTTCAGTGGAAAGCAGTCCATCATTCCTGTTGATTTCTTTCCCTGCGATAACATAACAGCAGCATACAGAATTAAAACCATCAGCTGCTGGTGACTCAGCACAGTTTGTGTGAGACACTGTGGTGCAGTGTTTCAGTTTTCCTACAGCAGCTCAGCCTGCATTAGTTACTGTGTGAAGGTGATGCCCACCTCTGTCACTGTGCCAGGAGATGTCTACAGGGGGGACATGCTGACTGTTGAAGGGCAGGACTCTGGCTCATGTAGAACCACTGAGGTGGTAAATGTCCCAAATGTCCGTGCAAAATGTCCTGGCCATATATTTTGTATTGGGTCTAAAATTGATACTATATCATTCTAGATTTGGGGAATTCCATTTCCAATTAATAGAATAATACTACATCATTTAGGGGCATATATACACTATCCTTTTGTCCTTAGTTCCGGCAGCTGGTAATGCTGAGTGCAACCTCCCTATCCTGGCCTCCCTGCTAAATCCACAGGCATAGGAGCTATTTACTCAACAGAGTCAGTGGGACATTGAATCCTAAATCTCTTCCCTTCCTCACGCTCCACTGGCCCAATTATGAAACCAATCACAGCAGCACCTTCCACCAGGACATGCCACTGTCTGCAAGTGAATAAACGAGTGAATAAACGAGGGAAGGAGTGAGTGAGCATGTCAAGTTATATGAAGAGTCTTGATTTCATAAGATTAAATATATTCTTATTTCAATGCAGATATTTTAGTGTAAAAAATGTCTTTGTGCGATGACAAACGATGGCAATTTTCCTAGTGTGACAGTTGCAGCTACATTTTACTCTGCGTGAACAAGTTCTGAGTGTTGAACTGCATCAATGCTAACCATGGTGTCTTTTCTTTCTCTTGTCTTTTCCCTGGGTTTCTCCTGTTGATGATGGATTACCCCTCTCATCCAGCAGGAAACAATCTAAGGTATGTAAGCTTCACAGACACCAAACAACAAAACCATGTGTCAGGGGGATGGCAGCACGGGCACCACTATTCCCCCCGAGGGGCTGAGAGGCGTCCGGCACCGGTCGCTCTGCTGTTGTGGCGTCGTCTCCAGGGACGTGATTGACGGTGTTTTAGAGGTTTGGCCGGTCAGCAGGAGCCGGATAGATGTCCGTGTGAATGTGTCAGTGCTCTAAGATCTCTAGAACACCCACAAAGGTTCTACAATGAGAGAGGGATGAGCGCAGACACTGGGGCAGTGTGTGTGTGCATTCAAAGCTGCATTGTTGGAGTGCACCCCCACCGCCCCCCTTGACAACACGCTGGTGACTAGCTCAGAGATGTTTCACACACCAGGGACGGGCTTTGTGCTTAGTACACTCGGTGGCTGATGGGGCCAGAGAGTGATAGCATGGCGCACAGGCGTGCGTGGTCTCTGGGGCCCGTGAACCTGAGTTACCCTGTAATACCCCTCCGCTAGACGGGCATGTGGCTGTCTGCTAAGTTATAGTGGCACTCAAATTAGTCTCCCCCGCTATTCTCAAAGGTAATGAGAGGCTGCAGTTCAATCACGTTCGACCAGATTTCACCAAGAAATGACAAAAAGGGCTTTGTGCTTTTTCAGATTCATCATTATTTGCACTGCTGATTAAAAGTAATTGTCCAATCAAGAACAATTTGTTGCGCAGTCACACCCTCAGACTGGACAGAGGCAGACCAGAGGAGAGTGAAGCCCCAGTTACCAAACCAGCTCTAATTGAGAATGATGGCACTTTTGTTCTTTTGAATGGCGTCCACTCACTTGTCTAAAGTCACTAGAGGAGGTCCGGCTTTCAAAGCATTCAAGGATCTCAGTGCTTCCCATGCTGACTGTGCAGCCACTGGTTTCCTGGCCAATAGCCCTTATTATGATAGAAGGGAGTTTAATTATTTTGGGGTGTTTGTGCTGGGTGATGCACTCTGGTAAAGCAGAGCACTGACAGTGGCAGTAGTAGAACTGTTGATGTGCCTGCACTGGATGACAGCGCAGATTGATTCTACATTAGGGCTGTAACAATTCTCGAACCAAAACCACAAATATTGCTGCCAGCGAAACGTCTCCTTGTCCCACACACTGCCACAGCAGCAGGTGCAGCATTTTGTGCATGTGCCAATAAGTCAATGTGGACCTTAGGAAGATACAAATCCCTAAGATCTGCCTCAGAAAGTAAAGTTTTGTTCTGGATTAAATATTTTTAAATGAGCATGAGAAAAAACCCTGAATGAAGATTCCCTGGGGTGTTAAAGTGAATACATTAACATGAGCCGTTCTGTCTGTAAGGATTCGGGGTCCTTGGTAAATGAGGCTACTGGTCGTTCCCACAGAGCATCCTCTCAGTGTGTCATCCGTCCAGAGCTGATGCAGGTGCCCGGGGGGGACACAAAGACTCTCTGCTGCTGAAGTCTGTGTTGTGAGACCCAGTGCCGAGGGCTCAGAGCCAGCCTGCCTGCACCACCGGGGACAGCTACGGCCCTGTTTCCTTGGAGACGAGGGTCACCGGGTGCTGGAATTTCTTCTGGAGAGCGCTGACCCTGATTTATGAATTAATTTAACTCCAGCCACTATGACAAAACACGGCGGCAGCTAACAGTGGATTTGTGCAGACAAACGCGGCGCGGCCTTAACGAGCGTTACCTCAAAGACCGGCACTAAGATAGACTTCATCTTTTCACTCGAGACAAGCTCGGTCCTGCTGATTTACTGGAGGTTGGCAGCACAATAAGCCTGTTTCTTTTTTACCTCGTAGAGAGAAGTGAGACCACTGCTAACAATGTGTTGTACTGTACATGCTTGGGCATGTGTGAAAAGTGTGTGTTTACACTCCCTGTGCTGTCTCCCCTGCAGGTGTTTGCCTTTGACCACTGTTTCTGGTCCATCGACGAATCCAACGCTCCCAAATATGCTGGTGAGTCTTACATTCTGGAACTGATTCTTCACTCATCACTAAAGAACTGAAAGACCTGCTGAGCTCTGTGCCGAAATAAAGCAAGGAAACTTTATAAGAAGTTGCTTTTGCATCATGGAAATCAAAACACAGTGTGGGCAAATGCTGTAATTTGACCTTGGAGTGAATACATTCAAATATATAAACAAGGTTTTAGTCTTCTTTTTTTTTTTTTTTTTAAACAATTCAATTATCATGCAGTTTAGTGCCATATGTTCTAAGAAATAAGACATTTGCATTTGTATACCGTACAACAAACAGTTATATAAATAATGCAGGTTGATTTGCATTTCACATTGTGATTGCGTATGTAATAATGTACATATGTTATTTTCTTCAGCCTCCATCCATTTGTCTCATGTGTGCTTCACAGCAAAACGGTCACAGCTACAGTTTTGTTTTCACGTCATCTATTGAAAAGAGTTGATTACTGTCAGTCCGAGGCACATTTACATAATCATTGTTGATATCTTCCTTGTCATTATGCTCTCATTATGTGGCGGCAGAGTCATCATCACATCTGCTTTGTGCTGAAGCGATGAAGCAAACATGCTCACTGAAGGGCTGCCTCGAGGGCCCGGACCCAGGCTTTATTTAGCTCATTAAACAGCTGTCCCATTCAGGAGGAGCACGACAGTGAGCGACACAAGAGATTTCTCAACACAGCTCAGCGTATTCCACAGGACTGGACAGGAACCAGTCCGCTTTCATGAATCTTCAGCTGCTTTCAGACATACACTGAGCTCTGGATAGTCTCCTAAAATTATCAGGAGGGGCTGAGAGCGAGAACGCAAATGTCTGAGTCAGTTGCTCCGGACATTCTCTGACGTGTTTACTGGGAGGCTGCCAGAAACACTTTGGATAACGTCAGAGTGAGCCCATGAGAGAAAACAGCAGGATCATGTCTGGAGAATTCACCTTGTGCAAGTGCAGGTGCTGATGTTGTGAATACAAATATATCTCAGGAGGAAAAAGAGGTGGCAAGCATATATAAGATGTCAACTTGGAAAGACAACTGAATTCAATAATTATTTCTGTGATGCACGATGCAATGAAATATATTGTAGATGGGAGGTCCTGCTTCCTGCATGCTCTATCCAGACACCACCCTTCACGTGAACACTCAATGTGTCTGACCTGGACCATCACCCAAATGTCTTAGACTTAATATCTGAAAACGGCTTTAGTTTCTTGTTTGATGCAGCACTTTGCTCTGCGCTTATTATTAAGGAAGACAACCAGATAGGAGCAGATAATAGTGCTTATATAACTGAATGGTTCATATGTTTACCTTAATCTCCATGGTGACTGATTCTTTTGTCCAAAAGGTCAAGAGGTGGTGTTCAAGTGCCTTGGAGAGGGAATACTTGAAAATGCATTCCAGGGATATAATGCCTGTATATTTGCCTATGGACAAACAGGTAACTGACAATCCACATGCAACCTACTCTGAGTCTCACATTTTTTAAAAGTGTTTTGCTAAATCCATTAGACCGTGCAGTTTTTTTTTAATGATTTATAGACGATAAATTGCCTCTGTTATATTCAAAAGGTAAATCTAAGTATATTTGCAGGCCGAGTTTTCTGCAGATGTGTCGGTAAGAGGTTTAAAGAACAGGCAGATTTGTATTTCTGATCTCACTGGAGAATCACTTAACTCATATCCTTCCTCACCCTGGAACAAATTAGCTCCTTTATGCTGCTTCCGGTCTTACAGGGAAATATTGAGGAGACGCACGCATTTCATAGTTTGATGAGAACAGAACAAACATTGTAGCTGCCTAGTGTGAGAAAACTGTTTTGTACATGTTACAAGTAACATTTAATTACGATGGGAACAACAGTGGCACATGACATTATAGGTATTTCTAAGCATTCTAGTCTCTCCACTAGCAGCGTGGCTCTAGGGGTGGAAAAGACTCCAATTAAGTTAAGCCTTTTCTCTGTTGGGGATACAATCCTGTGTGACTCTGCTGTGTCCCTCCAGGTTCAGGCAAGTCCTTTTCCATGATGGGGAATGGGGAGCAGCCGGGTTTAATCCCTCGACTCTGCTGCTCACTGTTTGAGAGGGTCCACAGGGAGGGGAATGAGGCTCATAGTTTTAAGGTGGAGGTTTCTTACATGGAGATCTACAACGAGAAAGTCCGTGACCTGCTGGATCCCAAAGGGTGAGTCTGATTTGTGATCTTGTACCTTCTCCTCAGAATAAGCACATGTGACTAGTATCATCTCGCTGAATTTACTGAGTTAATGCTGCTTTGGTCCCACCTTTCCCCCGGTGGTGACAGACGCACAAACAAGTTGCACAAACTGCTGTATCATTTCCTGATAACCTCGATTCACTCCGACCACCCCATGAGCAGGGTCCTCTCCGTCCGCTCCCACCCTGCGCTGCTTTGCGTGTCTCTTTATAGCTCTGTTGTGTCTAGTAGCCTGACTGGAGGATGGCGACAGAATGACCTGAGTAGGAAGCTCAACCCATCCATTTCCTGCAGAGCAGAAGCCAGCGTCGCTTTCTGACACTGCTCTGTTCTTTGCCTCCGTGGTCTGATGTGGGTTGGCAGACAGACTGCAGGGGAGGACGAGCTGTGAAAGAGCGTGTTTCAGGGACATCTGTTAGTGGAGCTGGGAGCCGGAGAGCATTCAGAGAGGGACTACAGTGCAGCGCTCTGTGCAGATGTCAGAAGATTCAGCCAGAACTATTTTGTTGGCAACGTCCTCCCACTTTTATGACAATCCTCTCACTCTCTGTTATTTTTAGGATTGAATTCTACAGAATGGCAGCTGGTCTTTCTAGCAGTCGCATCCTCTTGTTTGCCACAGTGGCTGGTAGATTACTAGAGTGGAAGTAGGGAACCTGTTTTCTGCCGACCTTGGTCGTTCTGTTGCCATGGAGAGTGATTCAGTGACTCTCTCTGATCTATAGGATTTCTCCTCAACAACTGGCAGACGGCCAGGTGAACTGAGCTTCAGTTTACCGACCTGCACCGTCCAGGGAGACTTACACAGCAGTGCATGTGCTCTGCAGTCTGCACAGTATTTTATTTGGATGTAATTGACAGTTCACAGATCAGTGAGCCAAAAAACTGGACTGTATGGAAACATTTGTCAATAAAGGGCAAAAAAAGAGAATTCCCCAATTAACATTTTATTAGTGTTTTAATATTATTTAGTTCAACATTACATGCCAGCCATTCCGTTCATTTCCACCAGCAACAAAAGTGACATATAAGAGATACTTATGTTGCTTTATATAAGTTTTTTCTGTAATAGAAATTTTATCACATAACAATATGAGGCTGTTTCTAATTTCCCTGCATTGAAATTGAACTCATGTTTCTACAAGAGGGAAAACAAGTCATATGAGCCTCTTGAAACCCTGAAGCACTCATTTAGTTTTTCATTCATTTTAATCAAGCTCCCATGGTCAGAGGATATGTTTTCAGCTTCTCCAAAAAAGAGAACATGTTGTTAAGCTGCCAAGAAGTGTTTCAGTGGAAAAGACTTCAGAGCGAGAGAGTCATGTTAATTAGAAACACAGATTTGTTTTCATTCTGTCTTTTTTCACAAATGTCCAGAATTGGAAATAGTAAATGTTCCACCTTTTATTGTCTTCTCTTTCTGTTACTCATTGTGCTTCTTTCTCTGTTGTTTTAAAGGAACAGACAATCACTGAAAGTTCGAGAACACAAAGTCCTGGGTCCGTATGTGGACGGCCTGTCTCAGCTGGCTGTGAGCAACTTCGAGGTGTGTCTTTCACCCTTCTGTCACCGCACTGAGACCAGAGGCGAGGCTGAATCCACCCTCGATCACTGACCGCCGGTCCTCACTCGCACATAGACATGATTTACAGCAGCCAGTAGAAATGCCTTGGTATCACATCCCTCGATGTGAAGTCACTGATTTAAAGCCAGAAAAACCATTTTCGTTTTAAATCCTCCCAAATGCAGCAACTGTAATGACACATAATTCTGATGCGGGATGTCGTAATGGGTTTCATGTTGTTCATATCCAATCCTTGGCAGGGCCTTCCTTAATCAAGTTGAAACACTCCACCCTGTTCCCTTTGTGCTCTGCTCGGCCTGATATTAGTCCACTGGATTTCCCATAGTCTTGGCTCAGTGCCTGCTGTGACCCAGCTAAATCACATGACGCCTCGCTGTATGGGAAGACCGCCTGACTTTCTAATGATGTATTTGTCTAAATCCATTGGGGATAAAAACATAGTTGCCAATAGTGATGCTTTTCTATTTCCTTGACATCTTTTCAGGACATCGAGGTGTTGATGTCAGAGGGGAACAAATCGAGAACAGTTGCAGCCACCAACATGAACGAGGAGAGCAGTCGTTCACACGGTGTCTTCAGCATCATCGTCACACAAACACTTTATGATCTAAAGTCCGGGGTCAGTCTCTTCTTGTGTTTCATTTTACTATGAATTTGGCTGCACTTGTGATTATCCCATAAACACCGTATTTATGTTACTATGGTTCTGACTGATTGTGCATGATGTGATCGTAAACAGAACTCAGGGGAGAAAGTGAGCAAGATGAGTCTGGTTGACCTGGCAGGAAGTGAGCGAGTCTCTAAAACTGGAGCTGCTGGAGAGAGACTTAAAGAGGGCAGCAATATAAACAAGTGGGAATTCTTTTTAATATGAAAGCCATACAAATGTATAAAGTCTGGTTAATCATTTTACACAATTACACTGATAGGACTTCAATTGATTTTCCCTGTGTCATTTTAGATCTCTCACCACATTAGGATGTGTGATCTCTGCTCTGGCTGATCAGTCTGCAGGAAAGGGGAAGGCCAAGTTTGTGCCTTACAGAGACTCAGTCCTCACCTGGCTGCTGAAGGTTTGACAAACATCTATCACTGGCCTTTTCTTTTGGTCATTATAATGATATGTAATTGTACCAGGTCTGCTGAAATGTGACTCAAAGTTCACCAAAATAATGAAGCCTTTGTTGCACATTTGCTGTCTTTGCACCATGCACGTAGTCTAAAGCTGCTTTCAGACATGCTCTGAAGTCTGGACATTTCCCTGAAAAGTTCTGGGGAGGCTATAGGTGACATTGAAAAGCTTTTGAGGATTAGAGCGGACGCAGGGGTCGGTTAGCTGCAAAAGATTTTCTCCATGGAATTTATTAGGGACGGGAATCGGCAGGGACCTCCCGATACGATACTATCACGATACTTAGGTGGCGATACGATATGTATTGCGATTCGATATTATGATTTCCTGGGATTTCTTTTGGTTATTTTTTTTTTTTAAATACTGGACCATGGAAAAATGTTGAATCATTCCTTCAAATACAACACAGTCAAATTCACTTACAGCTTTACCATTTTTATTCCAAATATTAACATTAACTTAATGACTGCCGGGCAGCCAATAGAGAAAATAAATAAAAATGTGCCCTATTATTGTATAGCCCCTGTCAACTGCACACAAACTGACAGATTAAGAAATGTATGCCACTTAGGCTACTTTTAAACAATAAATAAAAGGTAAATTAAATAGAATGAATAAAAGTTTACTTGAAATAAAACTTTGAAATAAACAAAAAGTAGGCTATTGTTGTTTGCATGTAGCCGATGCAAAGCTAGTGCTTGGGTATGTTTAGATTCTTGTGCAAAAACAAGAGCTGGTCAACATGCTCTGGGGTGATGTTGCTCCCCCAATATATCCCCCCCAAACCAATAAATATGTTGGTTTTTTTTTTAAATCGATTTGGGAGGCAGCATATCGATTTAAAATCATCATTCACAAGAATCGCGATTTGTAACTGAATCGATTTTTCCCCCCATCCCTAGAATTGATATGTCGTGTCCTTCTTCCTCCTCTACCCAGGCACCACTCCTCGCCTTATTACTTAACCCAGACATTTTCAGGATTTTGTAAATTTCAGGACATTGTAAAGCAGCTCTTAAGAAAACATTTTTATTTGCAATCTGACCTCTGGTCCTCAGGACAACCTCGGCGGCAACAGCAAGACAGCCATGATAGCCACAGTGAGTCCTGCAGCTGACAACTACGAGGAGACTCTGTCCACACTGCGCTACGCTGACAGGGCCAAGAGGATCGTCAACCACGCCGTGGTGAACGAAGACCCCAACGCACGCATCATCAGAGAGCTCAGGGAGGAAGTGGAGAAGCTCAAGGTTCAGCTCTCTCAGGCCGAGGTGAGAAGAGGGCACAGGCTCACAAATAATGAATTAATCACTTGATGGCCTTGACTAGACTGATACTGACTTTTTATTTTTTATTGTTCACATCAGTCCATGAAGGCTCCTGAACTGAAGGAGAAACTGCAGGAGTCTGAGAAGCTCATCCAGGACATGACTGTCACCTGGGAGCAGAAACTAAGAAAGACAGAGGAGATCGCGACTGTGCGTACATGAGCTATAAAAAGACTCCAACGTCTCAAATTGAATTCAACGTGTTTATACACAGCGTGACTGTTATTATCTGTGTTTACAGGAGCGTCAGAAGCAGCTGGAGAGCATGGGCATCTCTTTGGAAACATCTGGGATTAAAGTTGGCGAAGACAAGTGTTTCCTTGTCAATCTAAATGCTGATCCCGCCCTTAATGAGCTACTGGTCTACTACCTGAAGGTAATAAAAGTGTGATATTGCATAACAAGTGAAGTGCATGCTGTTCGAGTTTTACCTCTGCCTCTTAAGCTTTACCAATAACACATCAGGAATTACACGGCAAATAAAACATAAACAGTCAGCATTTGGGACGTACATTTCCCAAATGAGGTTAATATTTAATGCCATGATTTGAATCCTGAACCTGTTCCTGATCTGCTTCCCTCACATTTCAACTTAAGAAGCTCTAAAAATAGATAATTGCCCTGTCCACACACTGTACAACGCAATCTGAAGACTGCAAAGCCAGCTGGTCTCCAACTCACTGCTGTGACATATCAAACCGTCAGTGCAAGCACTGAACTATTAGCACCCTTGTTGCAGGGGTCTATGTGACAGTGCGAGAGCAGATACGAGTCCAGTCAGAGCAGGTCTGGACTTTGCAAAGCGCTGCCATGGAACAAACAATCAGTGAGTTGGACCTGTAAGAGCAGAGGCATGTGAAAAACCAGCCTGTGTGCGGTGCGCAGAACAACAGGCCTTTGTCTGGGCTCTGCAGACCGGCCTGGCATATCAGTGTGGAATGACTATGGTAATGTGAAATGGGTTAGTTCGCCGCAGGGTAGGACATCCTCTAGAAGCTGGGATGTTTGTTCAACAACGCCCTCTCGGCACTGAGAGAAAGAGAGACAAGTGTTTTCACTCAGGCCTGGTTTCCCTTTTGCATTGCTCTCGATTTCCCCCAAGTTTTATCTTTTTCAGTTTGGCTCAATAATTTACAGTTTCTAACTTCGCTGGTTAAGACCAAAATGTTGGAATAAGGCATTGGCTGTAATTACTTTCACATCTATCATTATAGTTTCCTTAATTTGTCCTCCATCTGTGTGTAGGAGCACACACGTGTGGGCGCAGACACGTCTCAGGACATCCAGCTCTTTGGGATCGGAATCCAGCCGGAGCACTGCACCCTGGAAGTCTGCACAGACAGTGATGTCACCCTGATGCCCATCGGGAATGCCAGGTGAGCTAACACACAACCATCTCCAACACTCTCTCAATCTGTCTATCTCAGTCTGTGTCTCGGTCGGCCGTCTCTCTCCTTCATGGATGACTGGACCTCAGTGTTTCACATGACCTCACTGTACAGGAATCTCTGATCTGGGCTCCTCGCTTTGATATCAGAGCCACATCCCCTCCCACTACAAAGTGACTGTTCTGCCTCAATTTCCACTCTCTGTTTGAAGCTTGACATTATAACGGCATCCAATATCTTCCTTAATAAAAAGTCTTCAATCATTTCTCTGTCTTCTTTTTAAGAACCTGTGTGAACGGAACAATGATCGATTCCTTGGTGCACCTGTGGCATGGAGACCGGATCTTATGGGGCAACAACCACTTCTTCAGGTATGACATATTTCAATCAAACGTGTGTCACAGTCATGACTAGAAGGTCACTGATTGGACATCATGTCCTGTCGCAGGATCAATCTGCCGAATCGAAAGCGGCGGGACCGTTTGAAGGAGCTGGAGCGAGCTTCTCCCAGAGAGAGCTTCGTGGAGGCGGACGTGGAGACGGCCAGCGAGGCGTCTTCTGAGCAGGACTACAGCTATGAGTTTGCACAGATGGAGGTCACAATGAAGACTCTTGGGAACAATGGTACAATTAGGATAATGTGGCTTCTGCAATCTACATCATCCTTTAGGCTTTAAGGCTTCAGCTGTCGAAAGGTTTCAGGACCTTCAGCTCATTCCAGCTACCATCACACAAAATCGTAATATCTTTTAGGGATAGCATTACTGTCAAGCTAACCTTTGTTTTTCCAACTGGATTTACAAAAGCCCAAATCCAATTCTACCCTTTGCTGTTATTTTGTCAGTGGATTATTTCCACAAAATCCATATTCTAGTCAGATTTTAGCCTTGAGTGAGGCAGCGACATTATACAAAATAGAGATATATATCAAATAAATAAAATTTGATATATCAAGCAAAGTTGAAATTAAAGAAATGTGGTTATTAATCCATGTCTTTCTCCAACTCCAACTGTCTAAAGACTACTATACCTATCATATATGTTTCACTGTACATTAACTATAAAGATAGCAACAATGTTCAAGCCCAGAAAAATCTATAATTTTATTTAACATACCTTAAAGTTTAATTTTTAGCGCCTTTCAATTGCTTCATATCCACATTACTTGTGCCTTTGTCCGTCTCTGACAAAATGACAAAGGAAAAACACACAGCCAGCCAGTTCGTCAGCTCCATTGTTTGAATTGATCAATTAATGGGTCACAGTTATTCATTGCTATTTGCTTTGTAACATGAATAAAACTTTAATACTTTAAATCATCCATGAACAATAGTTTCACTTGAATCCCGTCAGATAGCTTTTCAGCGGCAATGATGATGAAACCCCCCAAATGAACTTTCTTTGTATTGTATTATTATTTAAATACAGGCTTGAACACTCAGGCTTCATTTGTCCTTTCCCTGTGAGCAGACCCCATGCAGAACGTGGTCCAGGTGCTGGAGAAGCAGTACCTGGAGGAGAAGCGGACGGCTCTGGAGGAGCAGAGGATGATGTACGAGCGAGAGCTGGAGTCGCTGAGGCAACAGCTGTCTCCTGAGAAAGCACCACAGCACCACCGCAGCAGCAGTGACCGCCTTGCGTTCCCGACACACACGCCCCACAGCAAACTGCGGCTGTGGACGGAGGAGCGGTGAGTGGAGCAGGCAGAGAAACATGCAATGATACACAAACTGGACACTGCAGGGAGGAAACTGCAGGGAGGCCTCATGAACCATTCTTGTTTATATAACCTGTTATCATTGGTGAATATTTCTGCTTTAACCAGAAGTGGATGAAATATTTTCAGGATTTGCCTTATGCAAGACTGCCAAGACCCCCAGTTGATTTTCAGCTTTTTAAAGAGAGAGGTCAGTTGGTGAGCTGATCATTTACAGTGGATCTTGTTGCAATTTGCTAAAAAAACATCTGTCGCTATTATGCAGCATTTTTGCTTACTGTTGCGTTCACTTTACTGAGAGATTTTCCCGTTCCTTTTCGCTGAGCAGTTTCTGAGATGCAGGGATCAGTGTTTATACTTCAAAACACATTTTTCAAGTCGTAGTTTAGTCAGTCATTAAATGTAAAATGTCTGTTTATGTCAATCTAGAACGACCGTACATAAAAGATAATGACAGGTTTTCATGTTCATGAATCAACGTGTGTGCGTGTGCGTTTGACAGCGATGAGCTTTTTCGTCGGAGCCTCTCTCGGCTCAGGGAGCAGGTGATGAAAGCCAACACTTTGGTGCGAGAAGCCAACTTTCTGGCAGAGGAGATGAACAAACTGACGGACTATCAGGTCACCCTTCAGATTCCTGCGGCCAACCTCAGCGCCAACCGCAAGGTCAGACCCCTGAACTGCAAAGAATGTGGCATCGCATTGGTGCTGAATTTACTCTCTTCTTTGTATATGTACTAAAATACCTGTCATCGTTTGTTTCTATGCAGCAGGGAGTGATAGTGAGCGAGCCGGCCATCCAGGTACGGAGGAAAGGGAAGGGGACTCAGGTTTGGACCATCGAGAAGCTGGAGAACAAACTGGTGGACATGAGAGACCACTACAGTGACTGGAGGGAAGGCACAGAGGAGATGGTGAGAAACAGGAACCAGAGAGAGGAAAAAGATAAGTACGATAAAAAAAAAAACTGATTATTTATCCTGCTCCTTTGTTGTTTTTTTCAGTATAACAAAGCAAACAGTAAGCACTGTGATCCATTCTATGAGGCACAAGAGAACCACAACCTGATAGGAGTGGCCAACATTTTTCTCGAGTGCCTTTTCCATGATGTTAAACTGCAATACGCTGTTCCCATCATCAGCCAGCAGGGGGAGGTAAGGGCGCACCAACATAAACGGATGAATGCAAATGCCACTTCAAAACACAGATGGAGAAGTTATCAGAAAGTTTTCATATGTACATTTTACTTTTAAAAACGATATAATATATATTTGCATATCTAAAACATTCAGTGATAACACCCTCATTCTGCTTGTGTGTACAGGTTGCAGGCCGGTTGCACATTGAGCTGATGCGAGTCAGTGGTGCCATACCAGAGCGTCTGTGTGGGGGAGATGACTCATCAGAAAACTCCAGTGAGAGTAGCTGCTACGAGGTCATGGACACCAACGGGGAGATCGTCCACATGGCCAAGAGGCTCACCTGCAGGGTAACAGGCACTTCTCAGTGGATTCTAACCAAACTACGCATTTGTGTCACCTCTGTTTTTGGAGGACAATTGTTTCTAAGATGCACCAACATGCAGAAACCCTCAGTAATTTCATTCTGTCTCTTATCTTGCTGCAGGTGCGGATCAGGGAGGCCACAGGTCTGCCGCTCAACTTGTCCAACTTTGTTTTCTGTCAGTACACCTTCTGGGAGCATGGCGAGCCCACTGTGGCTCCTCCCATGGTTAGCCCAGACAGACCCACCCCTCGAAGCCCAGAAGCCCAGTTTACTGTCCAGTTTGATAACTGCAAGGTAAGAAAACGGAGCTGCTTCTTGTTTCAGATTGAGGTTGTCAAAGCCAATCGGCTTCACTGTATAAAATCTTGTCTTTGTGCAGGACTACGTTGTGTATGTGACGGACGAGTTTCTAGAATTTATATCGGATGGAGCTTTGGCGATAGAGGTTTGGGGTCACCGCTGTGCTGGGAATGGACGCTCACTCTGGGAATTGGATGCACTAGAGGCCCAGACCCAAACGCTCAGAGACAGGTACATGTTTCACTCAGACTTCAGACCAACGCGCTGACATTTCAGACCTCACTAATCTCGATCTCTGATTGTCCAAGGTGGAGCGAGGTGTCTCGCAGGGTCGAGCTGTTGGTCTCCATCCAGGAACTGAACGAGCAGGGCGAGTATTCATCTGTAGAGCTGCAGTCTGGAAAAGACGGCAGCACCGGAGGAGTCTTCCAACTACGACAGGTCAGAGAAAAACTGATGCAGAAGTTTTCCTTTCGGTCTGACTGGCCAAAAATCAAACACACATTTAAGAGGATAATAACTAATTGTGCAAATATGAACAGACATGAAATAGTTTGAGAGTGCAGTATTGGAAAGCAGCACTCTGAGGTTTTAAATGTTGGGGTTTCGTCCAAACAGGGTCACTCCAGGAGGCTGCAGGTTTGCGTGAAACCAGTCCAGAACTCAGGCACTCTGCCTCTGCTGGTGGAGGCTCTGCTGTCCGTCTCTATTGGCTGCGTGTCAGCTCGCTCCACCAAGCTGCAGAGACCTCTTGACAGCTACCAGGTCTGTGGAACATCTATTTACATATTCTCACTGATGCTAAGTAGACAAAAATTGGATTATATGTGTATTTAACTAATTCTGCATTAAATCAGAACAGTGTTTTGGGAACACTGTGCTCGTTTCATGCCAGTGATATCCAATATTATGCCAAATTACGTTAAGCCTCTGGTTTCGGGCCATGACTGGTTCATCTGGAAAGCTGGCAGTATGTTTAAAGGAGAAAACTCACTAGTGCCCTGTTAGCTCTGTTAACATGCACTGCTACAAGGGAAGTGACTGTTTGATTAATTCGAAATAGTCACAGAATCATTTTCGTCAGATTTTCATACAATCGAAATGTTAGTTACCCGAGCGATGCCTCTGAGGACTTTTGTGCTCCCCACATTTGACTGAGTGTGTTCTCTCCTGCCAGAGAGAGGCGGAAGAGGATATGGATAGTTATCAGGTACCTGCAGCCCCCTCCCTGTGGCTGCTCCCCCCATAGTTCACTCTGCAGCATGACGGCAACCAACTGATCGTGTGTTCACAGAGGACCGTGCCCCTCAACTAAAAGAGCGCTTTATTAAACAGCAGCTGCACATGTGGATGATTAATGATCAATCACACCGACCGTTCTTTGGCAGCCCTCTGTGCAAAAAGCAGTCCCACCCATGGCTGAGCTCCCAGCCGGGGTCCGCCCGCCAACCATCCTGCTCCCGCTCGCCTTCCCGCTCAGGTTGCGCACACTAATGCCCCGGTTTGCTTGTCACTACTGACGAGTGGAAATAACAGGCCTCACTTAATCACATGGGCGTTGCATGGCTGCATGATTTACAGCACCCTGCATGGTGGAAGCGTGTTGATGTCTGAAGTGTGATGTGCTTTGAGGTGTGTTGTTACTTTGGACAGGACAGAGGGGGGTCTGCTCTCTGCTGTGTATCCAGGTAGGACTGTGGTAGACTGTGGCCGCATGTGAGGGCACGCATGTAGGTCTGTATGTGTGAATGCATGTATGTGAGTGAAAAAGGGGTGAAAGGGAGGTGGGATTTTAAAAAGATTGAGCGTAATTGAGCCTGACCGATTTGGGGGCCAACGCCCATACTTATACCAGGAGGTACAAAAGATTTCCGCACTATTACTGTTAATTATAAATAAATAAAAACACAAATACAGGACACAAAGCTTTGGTTTTTAACACCTTTGGTTTGGGGACTTCTGTCAGGATTAGCTTCACTTGGCTTTTTTAAGATATTAGCAAAGTAAATATGATATTCCCTCGAACATGCCAGCCCAGTCCACCCGTTCCATCACCTGGTAACACTTTGCGGAGCCCTGTAGCAGATCCTCTCTTCACTGAGTCCTGTGGCACTGATTCTGGTCTCTGTCCGCCTGCAGGAGGAAGATCTCAACTGTGTGAGAGAGCGCTGGTCAGAAGCTCTGATCAAACGTCGGGAGTACCTGGACGAACAAATCAAGAAAATCATCAACAAACACGGTGCGTCTAAGGCTCTGTATGACAGCTGGTGCTTCGATTATCTTCTAGTTTTAATAATTTCGTAATGTGTTGTGATTTAACGCCTCTTTCCCTCACTTGTTAATTCCAGAGAAGTCAGAGGAGGATATTGAGCGAGAGGCTCGGCTGGTGGAGCAGTGGGTTGGACTGACTGAAGAGAGAAATGCAGTGCTGGTACCTGCACCTGGCAGTGGCATCCCTGGAGCTCCTGCTGACTGGTAACAAAGCTATTAAGACTCAACCACATGTGAGAGATTCAGTTCATTTGCACCTCATATTTGACCTCATATTCAACTACTTGTAGGACCCCACCTGCAGGAATGGAAGCTCACATCCCTGTACTTTTCCTGGACTTGAATGGTGAGACGGACACATCCTTTATGTCAACTGATGTGTCACAGATTTTCTCAGGCTTTATAAGCACTTACCTTCCTCTGTTCTCTCCACCAGCGGATAACCTGACAGTGAACGAGCAGCTGAGAGGCCCACACGCTGCAGGAGTTAACTCCATCCTGCCTAAGGAGCACGGAAGCCAGTTCTTCTATCTGCCCATCATCAGAGATAGTGCTGAGGAGGTGAGCGATGTGATGGTCTTTTCTGACCCGCTGTGGCCAAAAAGGAAGCTGCACGCAAGAGAAACGTTTTTGTGCATTTCTGTATCAACTAGGGTGGCACTCAGTAGAGCGCATACCTCCACCAAGGCAATTAAACTGCACTAAATTGCTCACACTTACCGATAACGGTCTCTCAATTAAATCAGATTTTTTATTCAAGATCCATGAATTATTCTCTGAGAAATCAGTAAAAATGTCCAATGAGTGCCTCTCACGATATTAAAGAAAGTGATAAAACAAATTCCTTGATCTGCGCTTTTGTCCAGATCCACGCCAAAATGTATCGGTTCTTTCTCGGGCCATGTCCAGTCCTTCCATCTAGATTCATCTACATAGTTTGAGTAAATTTTGTGTAATCTTGCTCACAAACAAAGAAACATTCATTGCTCACAAACAAAAACATATTTTGGTATAGGTAATGAGCATGGCAGATAATTTGCCAATGGACTAAAACTTCCTCAGTTACTAATGAATATGTCAACTGTAATTGTATATGCTCAATAACTTAGATTTTTCTTCTGTAATTTTGCTATTGAAGGTTACTTTGTGAGATGTTTACACACATACACTTGTTATGTGCACAATTGAACAATGATAGAGTGATGTAATTGCATGAATGCATGGGTAGAAGCATTTAAAGGAAATCTTAATTTCTCTTTCCTTAATGCTGAGCAGCAGCTCTCTCCACACAGTACTCTGCAGTGTCATGTGAAGAGATTAGTCTTTAGCTATAAACCCAAAATCTCCAGCCCACCTTCCCGACTGTAATCCAGGTGTCTGTTTGTCACATCACATGCTGTCGGCGCTGATTCTCTCTCTGCATTCGACTGTGGAGCTGCATAAATAAAACATAACTCTTCTGATTTGCCAGGTGTTGGCAGTGTGCTCCTGGGACTCGTCCATCCACGATTCTGTGCACCTCAACCGGGTTACGTCTCCCAACGAACGCATCTACCTGATCATCAAAGCCACGGTGCAGCTCAGCCACCCTGCCTCCATGGAGCTGGTGCTCCGCAAGCGGATCGCCGTCAACATCTACAACAAACAGGTGAATGGGAGGCAGATTGAGGTTGTCAGTGCAAATCAGTGGATATGGTTGAAATGCTCTAATTATTGTCATTTTTTGTAGAGTTTTACCCAGAGTCTCAAGAGAAGAATGTCGCTAAAGAACACCCTTTACTCCTGTGGTGTGATTTATGAAATCGTTTCCAACATACCAAAGGTAACACTCTTCATAAAGTCATTCCACCTCTCCAATGAAAGCTGCTCCCCCTTTATGTTGCTAATAACCAGTTTGGTGTTTGTCTTTCCTCTGCAGGCCTCAGAGGAGCCAGAGGAGAGGGAAACCTTGGCCCTCATGGCGGCTCGCGGTGACTGCGAGGAGACTCAGGACGGAGAAACCTACATAGAGAAATACACACGGGGCGTTCTGGAAGTGGAGAACATCCTCAGTCTAGAAAGGTTACGGCAGGTACTGTACACAAGAAGATACTAGGTATGACTGGACAGGGATTCATCCACAGGCTGAGATGTAAAGATGCACCTGTCTTGTTTCTGCAGGCTGTGACAGTGAAGGAAGCTCTCGCTGCTAAAGGGAGACACCTAAGAAGGAGTATCAGCACACCAAATGTACAGCATGTAATGAACACATCACCTACTGCACCACTCACTGAACCACATGGAAATAACTGTTATTAAACATGATGACACTGACGACGTGTTTCTTCTTGCTCTCCAGTCTTCATGTAGTAAAACAGACCTGACAGGTTGTGAGGATGAAGACTGCAAGGTAAGAGTTCTGCTTCTTCTGATTTCTTCTTTTATAATTAAATACACACAGTTTATTATTTTTGGAAGAGGTGACTCTTCGTCTTGTTGCTATGGGGACTTAACATGGAGACTGTAGATAATACAAAATAAAGTAAACTATAGCAGAAGCTTAAACTGGGCTCAGAATATAGGAATTTTAAAAACGAAGTGATCGCACATATTAAGAGAATCTTCACAGATATTCTTCACTATAAACTTGTGGTTTATCACACACTAAAGGATATAATTAAAATGATTGCTCCAGAGGCAGTGACTCAACACCTCATGTCTCTCATGTGACCTCAAGGAGAAGCAGATGTAAACCAAATTCTTGGCTAAATGAGTCTTGATGAGAAAATGGTCGGGAAGATGTGGCCAACACAGGTTATCTTTTCTTCAGATAACTGTCCATTTTAATAAATGTCAACAGTAGCACGCTAACTGATGTTAGCCTCCCATTGTTTACCTTAGCTTGGCAGCACTAGCAGCCGCTCCATTCTTTGTCTCTGTCATTGTCTGATGTGCTTCTTTTTGGAAAGCACTGACATAATCATCCCGATTTGAAGCCTTAATATCAAACATAATAATTATTGGGATGCCCCGCCCCAGAGTGACTCTGCGGGCAGATGAGGAGGTTGAAGAATAGCTCTGTAACTCCTCACACTACTAAATAATCTGTACTATCTCAGGTTCCAGACAAGATCTTTCCTTTGATTCTTGAATGGGCCGAACCAGGATTAAATCAGCCCGAAGGTTCTGTCGTCTGAGCCCAGCTTTACTTCAGCTTTACTTTAACTTCATGAAAGTGCCAAACATGTCCCTTGTGTCCCTGTCTAGGATCACTGTGATCATGTGGACAGCTCCAGCTGCAATCCTCCGGATGGCTCCCTATGCAGCACTCCCATTAAAAACAAGGAGAACCAAGGTAAAGTCCAGGAAAGAAAAGATTTGCAACAGGACACAGCAGATGAGTCCTGCCTGCTTCTCAGTAAGAATCTGTTTTTGTGTGTTGCTCCATGGCAACTGGGTTTTAACTGCATGTTCCCACACAGGTTTGGTTCCAGAGAGCCCGATCTTTTTCAACTCCAGCCCCTTCAAAGTCCTCTCCCCTCAGCCGCCCAAGTTCCTCAAGTCCCTGCTGCCGGTCAAAGAGGAGAACAAGGTGAAGAAAGCCCTTGAGGCTCGACCGCTGCTGGGACAAGAGGTAAGCAGGGAGGAGTTAAATGATTTCTCTCTTAAGAGCAAAGTATTCATGCTGTTCCCGTTTCCATTGAACATTTCTTCAATCCCACATACCTCTACTTTTTGTCGGCCCCCTCTCAAACACTATTTTGACATTTTACATTTCTACAACATGACAACTATATGACTAATTTTTCCAGAGCTGCATGATCATTCTTTTATGAGAATGGCTTTGCTGTTGTGTGACTGGATGAGAAAAACACAATGTATTCATGTCACAACTCACAACTGTGGTCGAAAAGTCTGAATGTTCTCTTTTCCTCACCACTTCCTCACCCAAAACATCACGTGGTGAAGGAGAAATTCAAAAACCGTGGTGTCTTAAATATCCAACTTCACTTTTTTTATACCAACTTAATTTAAAAAACATACAGTGACGCCACTCTATGGTCCTACAGTTCAAGTAAGGTTTCCTTAAACTAAAACTGAATCACACTTCCTCATAAAAGAGGTTTTCGGAAGAAATAACTAAAAAGATTCTGTTGAAAATTAAAACAAAACCAACCATTCAAATAATCA
The DNA here is from genome assembly GCF_963576545.1 of Limanda limanda. NCBI lineage: Eukaryota > Metazoa > Chordata > Actinopteri > Pleuronectiformes > Pleuronectidae > Limanda > Limanda limanda. The sequence goes on along the minus strand of NC_083646.1, from coordinate 14,793,602 downwards.
TTATCAACTAGAAATAAGCAACTGAGCAAGGATCCATATTAGATTATTGCCAGACTTATGTGCTTTCATCTTACATATGACTTTATTGCTTACTACCAATTGAATATGTTTTCATTTTTCAACATCATGCTGAACTAGACAAATTACAACATTTAGTAATCTACATCTACTTACAGGTCATTTTAATCTGTTACGCAACTTTCTAAGCCAAAAAATACTTTTTCGACCACAGCCCAGGATTTTAACTGGAAATAATCTCAACACTTAATTAGACGACAATTTGCTGTAAAGTCTCATGTCGTTTATTTTTGTTTGTGATCGTTGGATTTTCCAGAGAGTTTGTGGCTGTTTCAACAATTGAAACTAACATTGCAGATTTGTTTTCATCTGTGCTTGAAGTGGACTAAAAGAGGTGCAGGTACTTTGCAAATGTAGTTCATGTCAAGAACACTGTGGTTTGAAGGAGCAGCATCAAAGTAGAAGAGAAGATACAACTTCCTGTGCATGTGACTGCAGTTGTGTGTAAGCAGCTACAGTCTTTAAAAAATCATCACGTCCCCAGGTAGCACAAAACATGAAAGAGCTTCTGTGGAGCCAGTGTTTCTATTTGTCCATTCTGAGCTACTGTAGAAACGCAACATGGTGTAAGAGGACTCACTCCCAGTGTAGATGTGAAGGGATAATTCTAAGGTAACATTAGCTAAATTAGATAGTTGATAATCCATCAAGGTTAACGCCCTATTTTGCCATGTTAAAGAAAAGAAAAAATTCCTTGATCTGCACATTTATACCTGGATCCGCTGCAAAATGCAACAGTTTCTCTATGAGTAATCTTACTGATAGAGAGACAAACAGCATGAAAACATATCCTCCTCGGCAGAGTTAACAATTCCTAGTTTTAGAACATCATACACTTGATTATGATATTTAGTTTCTGCAGATAGATTCCCCTAAAACCTTCACACTGGACCTTTAAAAGACAGAACGATTTTACAGTTGCCACAGACTCAAACAACAGTCGAGAAACTAAACAACATGTGTTCACAAACTCACAAGAAGTTAGGGTGCAATAAAAAGTGCTGCTACACGTACTTAGGACACTTCAAGCACTGCATGCCACTAACTGTGTAACTGGCCTGCCCAGCTCCATGCATGTTGTGTGTGTGTGTGTGTGTGTGAAGTGTGTGCTGTTGTTCTGACCCATCTGCAGAGCATGCGCTCATGCGTGGACAGCCCTGCACTGCTCCCCCCTCCCTGCCCTGGCCGACCCAGGGCAGGCAGCGAGGGCCACTGCAAGCCTTCCACCACCACCTCCACTTCCACCCCCACCACCACTCCCACCAGCAGACAGCTCAGCCACACACTGCCACGCACTGCTGTAAGTGCTACACAATCCAGCGCACACTGCTTTGAACGTCACTGTAAGAGTTTTACACACACACACTGACATGAACATGCTAACACGGCTGTGAGCATTGCACTTACACATGTTCACATGGTCATATACTTTGCTTTTAGGCTTACACCTGGGGCACTCTTCAACCAGTCTTTGGATTGGTACCAATACCAGTGGACAACAGAGGATTAGGGATTAGAGAATTCAAGAATAAAGTCACAATATTAATCCTAATTTTATAATTGTATTCGCAGTTCTTCACTGAGAGTCAGATTTCTACAACCACACGGAAAATGCACAAATTAATAGTTTTTGTATCAGGCATATCCCTGAAAAGTACTTTTAGCTGAATATTAATTGGCCCAATGAATTGTGACTAAATTCTGACAAAATAATTTAGGTTGTAGTTGTATACTTTCAGTTCCCTACTACTACCATGTCCAATGCATTCTGGCATATGGCATAAAATACTGTGTTTCTGCAGAAACAGAAAACCTCCCTCACGCGAAAGAGGAATTCCTCCAAATTCTGTTCATATTTGTAAAAAGAAAATACAGACAAAACTAGGTTTAAGTTGCTCTTTATCGTGGTAGAACTAGTTATTGTGCAGTGAATACACTCAGAACTATTCAGCATTAATTCAAGTGGCTCTAACTATATTTAAAAAGCTGGAGTGTAATGCTCATACAGCCATGTTCTTTCACACGTGATTGCAGTGATGCAACAACTAATTTGAAGGCGGGGCCACATTACAAACATAAATACATATTTTCCATGTTCCATTATCACAATCATTTAATCATTGTCTTCATTCATCTTTTAAACTGTGTAGGTTATGACTCTGTACAGGCTCTGTCTCACAACATGGCTGGTGGGCTGTGTCTTCTGTCCTGCTGTCCATGTTTTTACCAGCAGGACTCTGAGGAAGAGGAGACGGACCTGCATCTGACTCTGAACCTGGATCAGGGCCCTCAGGACCACGGCAGCTTCCAGCCTTACATCCCAGAGGACTTTGCAAACTTTGAGATCTACAACGCCACCCTGGAGAGCCAGGAGGGGTTCCTCTCCTCCTGTTCTGACCTGAAGGGAAGCCGGTGTGGAGGCGGGAGCAGCGAGAGAGAGGTGACCCGAAGCCCCACGGCCAGCAGCTGCACCAGTGGCTACTTTTCACACAGCGCCTCCAACGCCACGCTGTCCGACATGCCCTTCAGTGCCAGCGAGAGCTCCGACCAACTCAGCTGCAGCTCCAGAGACCAGCAGGACTCCCTCGGCTGCTCCGCTGGACGAGGCTGCGCCCAAGACAAAAGTGTCTCTGCAGGGACGGACACTCAGCAGCCTCCTCTCTCTGCAGACACGGTGCAGGATCTGCCCCCTCAGAGCTCCGCACTTGTCTGTATTACTAATTGCACAGACAAGAAGCAAACATTCCCTCTGCCTCACAACTGTGTCCCCAGCACCAGCCAGGAGTTCACCGACTTCAAAGGGGCCGACGACAGCCCTGCAGAGAGCGATTTAGCCCGTTTCACAGCGGGATGGCAGCCGGAGGATGTGGAGCGGAAGAAACCTGATAACGTAAAACCATCCGACACCAGCAATCAACCCTCCTCTGGTGTCACATCTAATCCTGAAAATGCAATATGCAAATATCCCAAGAGCGAGGACTCTGTTAGTGTACCTGTGACCTGCCCTAACTCAACTATAGTTTGCACTTCAGTCAGAGCCCCAGTTAATGTTCCTGACAAAGTCCCAGCTCCATCTCAAGCCCAAATAATTCCCTCTGCATCAGTCCCGCCTCCAGCATCACCATCCCCGGCTGCCTCTCGTGCCCCAGTGACGCGAGCGGGAGGAGAGCCTCCGATCCAGGAGCCTGCACAGGGAGATCTGCCCCACGGGAGCCCCTGTCCCAGTCCCAACCCCAGCAGTGCAGAGCCCTCGGGGGACTCCAGCGGGGATGAGAGCACCCCCGTGGCTCAGCTCCCGGACTGGATGGCGCCTGGGGAGCAGGTTTGGGTGGGGAAGAGGAGAGGAACAGTCCACTATGTTGGAGGGGTAGAGTTTGCGAAGGGAATTTGGATTGGTGTGAAACTGGACATGGCAGTAGGTGAGTACTTTTGAAAGGAACAAGTTTAGTTTAACACATGATATATAATGTGGAAATAGTGTTGTTACATTGTTTGTCCACCAGAGGGCACTGACAATTTCATTTGTCAAATGTTCTAATAACTTAGTCACGGTTCACCAATATTTATTCTAATTTAAACTGTAGGAATCTCATTATAGATGTTTTTTTCTTTTTGGACCAGATTTATTTAACCCTCAAATAAAGATATACATTTGAAAAAAGACAGATAATTATCTGTGATCAGAAATGTGTCACGTTACGAAAGATAGAAACGCTTCAGTTATTTATTTGGAAAATAGCATTTAATCGGCTATGAATTTCAGAAAAACATACGATCCCTAATCCGATGACCTTCTCGACCCTCCCCCCCCCCCGTAGGGAAGCACAACGGGACTGTCCAGGGCAGGGTGTACTTCCGCTGCCCCCCCGGCCACGGTGTGTTTGTCAAACCGTCTCGTCTCACCAGAGGACACCCCTCCATGGACACAGAGCCCCAGACTGTCATCAGATAGGACCCAAAGAAGGAGCAGCTCTCTGAGGACAAGCAGAGACCCGAGGGTGGCTTCTCCTCACCCTCCATCGTATTTACCACTCAACTCTCTGAGCTGATGTATTCCGACGACTCGTCTGCTTCCCTGACCTGTGCGTGTCATGGGGGTTTATCCTGATCGACGAAACTTCTCTATGCACATATCTGAGTTTTCTACACGCTGATTTTTTTGATAGAGACCTTAACTTTTGACTGGGAGTCCATATCGGAAATATCACCCACGTACTTTTTTCACAAACTGGTATCTGAACGGTATATTTACTATTTTTGTAAGACAATGCATCTTCCCCTTTGGCTCATAGTGGAGTAATCTTGGATACGAAGATTAAGAATGTACTACTGTTAATACACGATGATATTTACATAAATATGATATGTCAGGGGTAACCAAAGAACTACGGTTCCATATCTGCTGTTATGAGTAGTATGCTATTTTTTTAAAGTACACGTGTGGAGGTATTCACTATATACTGTATCTATGTGTCCAAGTAACGCTTAGTGCCATAGGAGTAATGCCACATACCCTGAACAGAGGACGAATCTGCAAAACCTGAGTTGCTCTCAGTGTTTGAGTGCAGTTATCACGTTAAATTATCCTGTTGAAGTACTGTAACACTGTGGAGGAGAATGTTCCCATCCAGCATGAGACTGTTGCTGTTTGAACGCTTGCACTGGAGAGGATTCTTGGAGAGGTCGCCGACTGTCTTCCATATTGGACCGATCAAATATTTTCTAACTGAGGTGACTGAAGAAACACGTGTTTGTCACTTTAAAGGCCTGGGTGCTGATGCCTTATCGCCCCGGCACATTAACCCCCAGACTCCATCACACACTTTGTGGACCTGAGACCTGTGTGTGTGTATCACGGCGCTCAGACACATTCAAAATGCCACTCAGCCTCGTCGACTGATTCATTGAAAAACCTTTTTAACTGCTCTTCCATCTGCATTTTATTTTGTGCATTAGACTACATGTTAAAAGGTACTCAGTAATGCAATTTGGATGGCTGGGTGATGGACAGAATCACGTGAGAGAATAACGGCGCAAAAGTTGTTCTAATTATGGAGAGACGCTGTCCTACATGAACATATATTTTTATGGAAGTGGTGAACTGTGGAACTGACTAGAAATAGTTTGCATTCAAGCTGTTATTTCACGTAAATGAAAGAAACCCAAGACCTTACATTAAAGAAGAGAACAAAGCTGCTCTCCCTTATAAGGAGTTGTAAATAGAAATGTATTTGAACATAGTATTTACACTATTATAATGTACAGAATTGTATTTATAATGTATCTCAAACTGTTTTAATTGGTACAAAATGTTCTAGAATAGAACATTTACAATCAGCGCGCTGTGTTGTCTCTTTATTCATTCATCGGGTCTGTGTGTTTTAGTTGTGTAACACATATTTAAATATAGCAGACGACGGATATACAGACAGATTCTAAAAGAGATTCTGTGAGGTATTTTATTACATCCTCCCAGATTACATGGTGTGTATGTGGAAATAAATTTGTTTAAGAACCATTTGCATGTGGAAGGTGGCCCAAAATTTCCTTTCACAGTAATAATATTTGTAATGGTAATATTTTGGGGCACTATGGCATTTATTGATAGGACAAAAGCCAAACGTGAAAGGGAGAGAGAGAGAGGGGAAGACATGCAGCAAAGGGTTGAGTCGTCAGAACTGAACCTGGGTCTTACAACTTCAATGATTATCTGTCTCAAAATGTAGTCCTGCATTATTCCCTATCCCTCCACCAAGCAGTCAGTCTTGCAGTTGTCAGATGTTTTCTGGTTCCCCCTTTTTCTTGTTTATTCAATGTCATTTTGATATTCAGATTGTGATACAGTAATCCTCACAATGCTCCAGTTTCCTAAAACAAAAAATACCCGATATCCTAATGCAACCATCATAAGTCCATATCTCTGAGGTGTCCACAAGCAGGTAATTGATCTGATTCTGTTATTTAAAACATGTGCTCATGCAGAGTGTCAGCAGTGATGTTTGTTCCACTTTCTGGTTACTTCATGTCGGGCGAAGACGACCCCTGTCACAGGAGCAGAGTTCATTCCCCTGGAACTTATCCTGCCTGCGGCTGATGGAGAGATAAACAACACAAACATGTAAACATGTTGTCATCCAGAAATGTTTGAGGCAGGGACCAGGATGGACTGATCCCAATACATGAGCACAGGTCACTAATTAGAAGACCTTTTATTCTTAAACTAAATGAATGTAGTTTTGCAAAACGCAGTCAAATGTATTTATCCTTCCATGTTTTCTTATAAGAGAGTTTTAGTCTCAGTCTTTAGTCCACATCCATCAGGGGGTTTTGTTTTCAGAGACCAAGTGTGGAAAATCCAACCTCACAGTTGTAGACATCAGAACTTTCAGAATCAGCTCAGGATGCTCAGGTCGGTTTAGAGTAGACACCTTTGTTTCGGGAGAAGAAGCTACAGTTTGATAAATGAAAACATAAATAAATGAATGAAATATTTAAGAAAATCTAATGAATTGTAAAAAAAAAATGGAACTTTTTTCTTTTTTTTAAATACTTTATTTACAATTTTCAGATACATAACAACGTGTTGACAATACATAATACAAATTTACAAACAAAAACAAAACATAGGGTAAAATCACACATCAAAAACAAACAACAAAAATAAAAACAAGCTGCCAGACAGATTACTCAATTACATATATGGTCTTTCAGGAATGTTCTCACAATAGCCCTATCTAAAATATAGGACCAGGTAAAACGAATAAGTGAACAGAGCAATATACTACATCAACTTATGTAGCCAGGTAGGTCAGAGTTGAAGATATATTGCACTGCGCCAAAGCACGTTCCCATGTTTTCTCAAACTTTTTCTGTGTGTTCCCTTTGTGGTGACGCAGTTTTTCTATTTGAATTACAGAGAACATCTCGTTAAGCCAGTGTGTGAAGCAGGGTGGAGAAGTAGACCTCCAAGCCAGAAGAATAAGTTTACAAATTTGACTTTTTCAATGGGTTTGCATTTATTTGGGGATGTTTGGGCGACATCCTGCTGGCGTTGATGTGCAACCTCATGTTGCCTGCGAGCGGTGGCAAAACCACGTGGTCCTGAACATCCCTCTCCAACGTGTCTTGACCACAGACTGTATATATGACCCACATCTGTTGCTCACTTTATTAGAAACACGAGCCCATGAGGAGAGGGAGGGGGGGAGAGAGAGAGAGAGAGAGAGAGAGAGAGAGAGAGAGAGAGAGAGAGAGAGAGAGAGAGAGAGAGAGAGAGAGAGAGAGAGAGAGAGAGAGAGAGAGAGAGAGAGACCCCTGTTTGAGCAGCTGTGTGACAGTGGCTTGGCTGCGTCTGGGTGGAGTCAAGTGTCTGAGTCTCATTCTGACAACAGGTGTCCTTCTCCTCTTCCTCTTCCTCCTCCTCCTCCTGCACCGTCACATTACCGGGGATCCGCCTGTCCGCTCCGCACACTCGCTCCCTGACTGCTGCTCCTCTCGCCTCCTTCTCTCTTCCCCTTCATCTCACCTGCAAAAGCTCCAGGAACTCACTCCTCTCTCGCACGATGCACTCCGCTCAGAAAGACACCACCTACACCAAGATCTTCGTGGGGGGGCTCCCGTACCACACCACGGACTCCAGCCTCAGGAAGTACTTCGAGGTGTTCGGGGACATCGAGGAGGCGGTGGTCATCACTGACCGGCAGACCGGCAAGTCCAGGGGCTATGGATTCGTAAGTGAACGAGCTGGAGTTTTGTTTTAAAAGTTGCTTGATCGACAGTCTGCAGCCAGCGACTGAAGTGTGAGTCTGCTCTGTGAGGGTTAAGTGTTGTTGTCAGTGTGGCAGACTCTACATGACAGCACATGTTCTCTGTTTCATCCCTGTGGCCAAACTTGTGCAGTAAGAAGCCCACCAACCATGTTGAAACCCCCCCCATGTTGTTTTCCCTGTAGGTGACCATGGCAGACCGGACCTCCGCTGACCGAGCCTGCAAGGACCCCAACCCCATCATAGACGGGAGGAAAGCCAATGTGAACCTGGCCTACCTGGGAGCCAAGCCCCGGGTCATACAGCCAGGTGAGGGTCTCTCTCACACACACACACACACACACACACACACACACACACACACACACACTGATATCACTGCTCAGATGAAACTAGAACCACTGCCAAGGCCCAACAGTCCCCTTACATTCACTGGAGCTCCAACAAATTTCACACATGCATAGGAATCAGTCCCTTAAAAATGTTTAAACAAGATCCATGAATTATTTCTGTGGAAAACAGAGAAAAAACGATGAAAAGGTGAAAGGAAGATTCCTGGACTCTGACCTGAATTGAATGGATTCTTCCCTCCACCAAGTCTCTTGATAATCGGTTTAGCAGTTTTTGTGTAATCTTGGTTACAATCAAACCAACAAACAAACAGACACAGGTGGAAACATAAATAAAAGTAGACACAAGTACAACTTAGAGTAAGAAGATCATCTTGATATTCGGAGAATACAAGCTTCTTTGGTGACGGACATCTTTGGTGACGTTTTTTGTTTTCTTGGAGAGGACGTGTAGTTTTATAAAAAGGAAAAGTCTCCTTCTCTTGAAAGTCCTCTCCACTGCATTAAAATAAATTTGACGATTTTAAATTTTAAAACAAAACAAATGTGTGTTTTTGTTCCAGGCTTTGCATTTGGTATGCCCCAGATCCACCCGGCGTTCATCCAAAGACCGTATGGGTGAGTTCACCTGCAGAACATCCACCTCTCTCACAACATCTTCTGTGCAAAATGCTAGAAAACCTTTGTCATGTCTTTCATGACCTTGTATATATATAAATGTATGTTTGTTACTGTTGTAAACATTTATTCATCACTGCCTCCACCTTCTTAATGCTGAATGAGGACATGTGAGTGTTGACGTGTGCTCCTCTGCTTGGTGTTGACTGTGAAGGAACCTTTTTGTTTTGTCCTCAGCCCACTCACAGGACTTGACTTCATGTTGTCCATCTCTCTCTGATCTGACAGGCTCGCTAACGGTTAAAATAGCTGATGAGGGGCACAGGATGGTTTGAGGAATAGCTGAGTCTGCATTGGGCAGAGCGCTAAAGTGTTACCTGTAAACATGCAGAAACGAACCGAAATGGTGACTAGATGCATGGAAGTTCTTCTGCTGTTGTTGTTTTTCAGTTTTCCATAGAACATAGACTGGTGTGTGCCTTGTGTTCAGTATGATGTGGTGTTCAGCTTAACTGTGTGCTCATTCCTACTTGCAGTGGGGTGCAGGAGTTTTTTGTTTTTTTGTGCGGACTTTGTGAGTTTTGATAGGGAGTCGTGTAACTCTGCGATGTGGTGTTGATTCTTTTTTCCCTTTTTTTGAAAGATTTGATTTGTGCTTTAGCCTGTTTTTTTTTGTTTCCTCCTCCCCATTTTGTTTATTTTAGTTAACATCATTTGATTGTGTTTTGTTGTCACAAAGGGGCTGACGATCACTCGGTGTGTTTGTAATTTCCTCCAAAAAAAAAACTTGATCCCTTTCAACAAAACCAACACTGGCCTGCATGTGGGAGTTGTTTTTCTGTTTTCTTACCCATGATGCTGTGTTTTTGTTTTCTTTTATTAACCCACTGCTCTCACTTGTAGCTTAAATTTACAGGGACATGAAACACACACATTCATTTTTCTTATCACTCCAGCGAAGCAAATAGAATGTTAAATGTCCCACTTTAAAGCCAGATCACACTTTGTATTAAGCAATTTTAAATGTTAAACATATGTAAAGTATTATTTAGCTTTACAAAAAAAAGTCCATACAGACAAGTTGTCTGCTGTGTCTCAGCCGGCCTCTCAGGCAGCAGCTGTCGGCCACAGCGATCTCCACGGCCTCTCAGATTCAGATGGAAAACAGGAGTCACTCGGCAGCGCTGTTAATAATGTATGGCACCGACGGGGCCGCTCGGCCGTGCACAACAGGTGGAGCGTGCCATGTGCCCGTGGAGCCTTTTGGTTATGTGCTGGGGATTACCCATGTGTCCTGGTGATTTACAAAGCATCTTTATTTAGCTGTGAACTCGCCCCTGCTCTTTCAATAGACCCCGGTCAGCTGCTCATGTGCCCTTGTTGAAACTCTGATATTTAAACAAGGACAAATATCCGAGAACACCTAACGGCACGTTTCCCCCCCATAGTGACAAATTCCTAAGTATGTATGTGATTGTATTGATGAACAAAAAATGTTTCCTACTATCAGTATGCAGCTTCAGTACAAAGACCTTTACCTTTTATTAACAGCCGTGGATCATACGTCCCACTTCTTGAACAGCCTCCAATCTGACATTAAACACGATCGGGGGAGTCATTGAGACAGGAGAGCGCTGCGGGCGGCCATTACAGTGACCAGTTCCCTGCCATGTGTTTGTGAAGGAAGAGATCAGCTTGTCCTTTGGACATGACAAGGGGAGCAGAAAATAGCATGCTACCAGCCTCCCTTGTCAGTCAAGCTGGTGTGTCTGTTTGTGTGGGGGTGTATGTCAGTAAGAGGGGGAGGGGGGGCGCTCGTGTGAGGACAGATATAACAGTTTCACACCTGCTCCTCAGTATATTTTACTGAGGGGGGAATTTAACAAGTTTAAAGTGGGACCAAATTTACCCAGATACCCAGGCTTGTACTTTTCCATTTATACCCTGCTCTATATTCAGAATATTACTCTTCCAATGGAAATCTCATACTCTTAGAACACTATTTTCTCATTTTAAAACATTTAAATTCATTTCTTTTTAAATCAGCCACAACAACAAGGCTTCTGCACAAACTAATAACCAACCACCCACTTGTTGGGATACTGTTTGGCTGTTTGGTTAACTCAGCAGCTACACCCACAGCATTGCTCTAAATAATTTATTTAGACACGGATATCATATCAGTTTGTGTTAAAGGATCTATTAACATGTGTGGGCATGCCTGTATGTGTGGTGTTGGTGTGGCAGTGCGTGGACAGAATACTGTTCACTTCTTATCTTGATATGTTGTGGTGTTGTGCGATGAGCTCGCATTTTGTCACATCCAGTTTTCAGTGAACCACTGGGTGCAGACCTGGGCTGTGCCTTCTCTTTAATGCCTCACTGAGTTTCAGAGTCCGGTGCTTTATTCAAATTAAAAGCTGCGCTTGAGTTTCTGTTGTGGTTTTGCTGCTTCCTTAACTTTTCATTTCTAGCCAGGGTTTTTCAGTTGTTAATGAATGGATTTGCTGTGTTCTGAGGACTGGATTGACGTATTTGTGGCGCCTGCTTTTCAGTTTTCCAGAATTTAGTTTCAGCGTTGGACAGATGAGCGGCTGTGTTTCTGCTCTGACCCTGTGTGTCTTTGTGTCCCTCAGGATCCCTGCTCACTACGTGTATCCTCAGGCCTTTGTCCAGCCCAGTATGATGATCCCTCATGTCCAATCCTCGGCTGCTTCAGCGACAGCTGCTGCTGCCGCCACTTCCCCGTACCTTGACTATACCGGAGCGACATACGCTCAGTACTCTGCGGCTGCTGCCACCGCTGCCGCCGCTGCAGCTGCCTATGAGCAGTATCCGTATGCGGCCTCACCAGCACCAACAAGCTACATGACCTCAGCAGGGTACGGATACGCGATGCAACAGCCGCTCGCCGCCGCTGCCACCCCAGGAGCTGCTGCTGCGGCTGCGGCCTTCAGCCAGTACCAACCCCAGCAGCTGCAGACAGACCGCATGCAGTAAAACATGAAAACTACCTGACAGGAGGAAAGCAGGGGTGGTCCACTCCATATAAGGAGGTCAAAGGTCACAGAGGGAAAACAGTAGAAGCTGAATGATGGTTGTCAGTCCCAGGTTTTATCTTATCAATCCTTCTACCAAAGAGCCTGAAGAAAATCACCAAAAACGTGGAGACAGATGAGAAATTACTGTATAATTTATTCAGGCAGCAACAGTATTTTGCCACTATTGAATATAGATATGAATATTTAATATTTATTCAGTAGCTAAATAATGTTTAATGTTAATTGAAGCACACTCTCTGTACCTCATGTCAACCACTTGTGTATATTTATATATTTAAGTGGAATTTGCATAAAATTCACAATAACATTTATGTCTTATAATCAGGTTTCCTCCCCAGTTAAAACAAACACACACTCACACATTAGAAAAAATATGTGTTACATCATCATGCAGTTTTCAGTATTTCATAGTTTTGGACCAGTATTTCTGTTTGGTAAAGCTATGCAGACATTGATAGAGCTATTTTCTTAGGATTTTCTCTTTTGTAATAATTGTTTGGAGTGAGATAGATTAGACATCCTCGACTAGTTCCTTCTGAAATGTGTTTTCTTGATAGTACATATGACAAAATGCTGCAGTAAAAAGCACTCACTTTTCTTCCCTTCAAATTGCACCTCAACTAAACTCAGCAGAAGGGAAGAAACATTGTTGAATGTGAATCTTTCATCTTGAAAATGGAAAAAAAAAACGATTTCATCACGTGCCTTTTAAATTATGCTATTTATGTATTTATTATGGAGCCTTTCAGTAAAAATAAACCCTTTATTATTTGTGTATTAGTATAAAGCCTCCTGTAGAACATGTCCCACACGTGCTGCTGCATTTCTCATGATCAAGCGCACATGTGAAGAAGAATGTTTGAACTTGGCTTCACTTTGTGCTATACTGTGTATAAAGAACAAAATATGTGTGGAAACGTAGCAATAACTCCAAAGATTTTTTCCTGATTCCTGTCGATTTAATGTTGTCTAAAATATATCCTTAATTCTTTAATGTCGCTTTTTATACTTGACCAGTTTGATAAAGGACAGTGTGACGGCTGTCGACTTTTTAAATGTCTTGTTCTTCATTTACATTTGATGTCTTTTGACATTAAATGTCTTCTCACACAAGGGCTTCACCTGTTGCACCTTGTAATTTGTAATGCATGACTCAAAACGAATGCAAACATTTAATTTGTGAAATAAAAGGTAATCTACCTTCAACTGTGTTTTTATTGGACGTTCTATGATGGTAACAATGTGGAAATGAATACAGAACAGTAGCAGATGGTAAATGTATACAAAGCATGTATACTAGTTTTCATATAGAGTTAACATCCTCTAATGTTCTGTTATGAGCTATCTGTGTATACTGAGGCAGCAGATGAGTCGTATTTAGTCCCACGACAATTTGAACTGTACCTATGTGACTGTCACATAAGCTGATTTTTATTGACTATTGTCAGCAAAAATAACGTGATTCCTGTATTTCAAAACAAAGATAGACACTCTACTGGCAAGGAGTTGAGTCCTTTATCTCAGGACACACAAATCTTCGGACCAACTAATAATGGATTACACAACATTAAAAAAACAATGCAGATGTTTGTGGTACATGAATCCAGCCTCCCACTATTAAGTATGAGAGGTCCCTCGATACACCACCATCGGAAACCCTTAGATATTGATAACTTTACACGTAAATGCTAAAATTACATTTGTCGAGCAGAAACATAAACTGTACATGGAAATGGACGAAATGACGGCTCTCAAAAGTGAAGCCAAAGCATCTCAATAGCCCCCTGCTGGCTGGCTGCAGTATAAGTCATAAACCCTATCTCAGCCCTCTGCTGGTTGAGAGACCCTAAGATCCGATTCCACGTCTCATTCACCTGTTGCAATCGCTCACCACAGTTGGTACGGCTCATGTTACTGTACAGCTGTGAGGAAACCTGTGTAATGTGACCTGCAGAACAACAGAGGAGAAGAAAGACAGACAGCTGCAGGGTCTGTAGGTCCAGTCTAACAGATGCTGTTTGGTGACTGTCGCCCAGAGCTGTGGCCAAGGACGCTGGAGGTGGGGGTGCTGAGGAGGCTGCAGCACCCCATACTGTGAAGGAGCATAACTACAGGGACGGAAAAGTTTATTTTGAAAGTTGTATTATTAATTCTTTGTTGTCAGTTTGCTTTAATGTCACAGTGTCAGTGATGTTAAAATCCTTTGATGTCTTGGATACAATGATGAAATATTTACACGATCTGAAGAGATAAAAGAATGTTTTTGACCAGATCTATGAGTCTAGTGTAGTGATAGTGATAGCACCTCCTACTGCCAAGAGGAGGTAAGCCTCGTTTTAAAACTAAATTCGATATAGATATAACTTGACTGGGTGGACCGTAATGCGTGATTAGTGAGCGTGGTCCAGCGGTGCATGACAGACGCAGGAAGTGAATTGTTTATCCTTGCCACAGTGCGCAAAACACATGCAATGCAGAGACGTGCGCTTGGTCATTTAATTTTCTCAAAGTTTGACCAGACAGTGTAATTTCTGTTTTGCATATTTGACTGATAGATAGAGAGATAGATTACTTTATTCATCCCCGAAGATAAATTAAGTCATCATAGCAGCCGGTATATTTGAATACAATAAAATACAATACAAAAGAATAAAATGTAGAATGTAGCGTAGATAGTTTGGTGCAACGACTGATGAAGAATAAACCTGGATTTCGTATGTGAACTGTCCACAGCTGATTTTTCTTTGCAAAATACGAATCAAAGACAAAGACAATATAAAAAACAATATTATATCAGGTAAATTTGATTTAAATAAACATACATATGCATAAACATAAAAATCACAAGTGAGACGCTTCAAAAGTAAAATTCCATTAAAAAATGATAGATAGAAGAGAAAATGTGTAATTAATCTTTTGTCCTAGGACCGAATAAATTATAATAGGCTACTACAAATATTCATATAATATCATTGCTTTTCCAGTTTTTATCAGTTTTAAAGAATCTAAATTCTTCCAAAAATATTTCGTGGGGTGGTTCTTAAAAAAACATTTGTGTAGAGAAAGTACTATTAAGATATTTTAGAAAAATTATTTCTTCTACAAGCTAGCAAAAACAAATCATTGTTTAACACCCAACTGTGAAAATCCCCCAAAACAAGCTAGAGACATTCAGACATTGTTCTGCCGTTTCTCCAGCTGAATGTGGTTCAATGCTTTGACACACAGTCACTTTGTGTTTGATTTCTGTTGTAATGTAAAATGTTACAACTGCTGATCATTCAAATGAATCCTAAAACTACGACGATAGCGTTGATGCACTTGATTTAAAACGAAGCCATTGAATTAACTCACTATTCTTCCTGGTCAGTCTGTTAGTGTTGGTGAATGTGAATTTCTGTCTCACATTTACGCAAATAGCTTTAAGATACGCGTTCAGCAAGTAAGAGTGCTGCGTTCAAGTGCTGCCGGAGTCGCTGTACTTATGGGTTTCCAACCATTCCAAAAGATGAGTCCATGTCAATATCCCCGTCATAAACATGATGTGGGACCTTGAAATTAATTAAAGCTCCAATATCTATAAATTAAGGCTGAAAAACATATAATTTCCTCTTAATCAAACACTAATGCCTCAAACAGTCAAACGTCCGTATC
This sequence comes from Limanda limanda, assembly GCF_963576545.1. Taxonomy (NCBI): domain Eukaryota; kingdom Metazoa; phylum Chordata; class Actinopteri; order Pleuronectiformes; family Pleuronectidae; genus Limanda; species Limanda limanda. Next base: position 14,778,074 of record NC_083646.1, on the reverse strand, counting down.
TCACTGTGGTCTAAGAAAACACAAGTCGAAATAGAGCTGTTTTTGTTGTTAAGTAAATATATTAAATCTTACACGACCAAACTACTCCCACAAAACCGTAAATAGTTGTCATGTGTGGTGAATTCTCTCGGGTCGTTCCCGTCTGTCCGGTGCGACCTGAACGCGACGTGACATTCCGCAGCCTTGGGGGCGGTGACCGTGGGGGGGAGAGAGGGGGGCCGTCTATTTCCTGGCAGTCGGTGTGAACCGTCAGGTGAAAGCATAACACACATGTGCATCAAAGGGTGAGAGGAAAACACAGCGGATATTAGCCAGAGAGCCACCCGGGATCGAACCTGTGACCGTCAGGACCGTGAGTAGCACTCACAGAATCCAGCTGTGCTCACGTTGTTGGGGTTTTTTTGTCGCGTTTTCTCTGAGCTAACGTTGTTGTTAGCATCTTGTGTTGTGACGTTAAAATGAGCCTGGTTTCCTTTTCTTTGTCTGGTTATTCGTCGCTGCTGTTCATTTAGCTCAGGAGACCCAGGTGAATGTGGGTTATTTTGGGCTAAACGTCCGTTTCTTTGGCTAAAAGTGGAATTTGTGGCCTAAATCCAGTCGCTGGTTCTCCTCAGGGAAATGAGTGCAGCTCATCGTTTGACTTCTAAACGGCCATTAGCATGAAGCTGTCCTCGTTTAGCACGAAGCTAAAGATGGGGTCAGGGGAAGCATCCTTCATCACACAGTGGAGGTGGAGGGGTGGTGAGGGATGAGAGCAGGCTCAGATAAAGGGAGGAAGAAATCAACATGAAAACCCTCTGCACTTCCTCCCTGGTGGAATCAAACAGGCCCTTTCCACCGAGGACATGGCGTCACAGGATGATTTAAAATCAATTTGAATACAGTAATTGAATTGATTAGGGAAAAAAACGGATCTTTCCGGCTGTGACGAGGCAAATTGTCTGCATTGAAAACAATCGTGATAAGTGGAGTCGGTGGGTTTCAAACCTTCATTCCAGCTCCAGCTTGGTGACTGGACATTATAAACACATGCATCAGGAAGCCAGTCACTGTTGATTCCTTGGGATTGGGCTGTGTCCTTATGTGACCCCCCATGAGCTTCTAACACCTTATTTCCCTCTGACAACCTCTCATGCATCTTGTATGTTTTTCAGAGCTATACCAATCGTCCTGATCCTGATCCAAGCCAGAGATGTCGTCCGACAAGATCGAATACACCCCCCTGCAAATGGATCCCTGTCCACCCTATACCCCGGGGCCGCCTGCTCACCCTGCTGCGTTTGACATGAACATGGCCGGACCTATCGTGTTCGGGGGCCCTGCTCCTGGCGGCCTGCCTTTCCCTCCACCGACTGCCTTTGGACCAGGCATGGTTGGGGGTTTTGGGGCGGCCCAAAACCCCCAAGGCGGCATGGGATATGGCTTCAATGATTCCTTTTCGCCATACGCTCCACCAGGCCAAGGCAATCCTTCATCTTTGCCGTATCCTCCACCAGGCCAGGGCAATCCTTCATCTTTGCCGTATCCTCCACCAGGCCAGGGCAATCCTTCATCTTTGCCGTATCCTCCACCAGGCGAGGGCAAACCATCATCTTTGCCATATTCTCCACCAGACCAGGGCTTCATTGCAAACTTTGACAGTTAGTATTTCTAACATTGTTTTTGTTTTTTAACTCAGAATTAGGTTCGCAGAATTATTTGAATCAAATTGGTGTTTCTGCTTGGTGCCTTTTCAGATGATGATTTCCCCAACCAGGACGAGCCGCCCCCCTTCCACGAGAATAATGACTTTGATTTTGGATTAGACAACAAAACCATAAGACGAGCTTTCATTCGAAAGGTAAGGACACCGAGTGTATTACATATATACAGTGACAGAGAATGTTACTTTATATCCGGCCAATGCTGCAAAATCCTTCAATTTAATATTTAACTAAAAAGAAATTGAGATGGGTTTTTTTTGCATCCAGACATTGAATTAAATCGAAAATGCATCACAATCACAAGATCCTCTAACTTTGTTTAATTCCCAGAATTTGCATAAAGATCATATTTCACAAGTCGCCATACTTTCCACTGTATTTCGTTGCAATATTTTGACGTATCCTCCTGACAAACATCAGACCTTCATGGCGGAGTTGATATTAATCACTGATGCAACTTGAGATACACTTTGATTGTAGGGAATGCCATGTGTGTCTGCTGCCTATTAATTCCCTCTTCCCTCTAGGTTTTCTTGGTGTTAACTGCTCAGCTGATGGTGACGTTTGCCTTTGTGGCAGTCTTCACCTTTGTGGATGAAGTCAAGATGTTCGTCCTGGTGAACACCTGGACCTACATGGTGTCCTACGCCGTGTTCTTTGTGTCTGTTTGTGTGATCAGCTGCTGTGGAAGCGTTCGCCGGAGACACCCTTGGAACCTGGTTGCATTGGTACGCCTGCTCAGACTTTCTTTATCAGAGAACAGGAAACGAAGAGGGGAGGAGTTAGAGCTCAGGAAATGCAGCAATGTCTTGTCCTGGAGGGAGAAGGGGGGGGAGGGAGCATCCCAATTTAATTTCTATAAAACTTTTTTAATGTTTTAATCATTGAATTGATTCAGGAACTGACAGCCTCCTTGCTAAAAAAAAAAAACCTTGATAAATACAGCCTCACAAATCTCTGTTGTAACCTGGAAATGATCAGTAATTCATTTCTTGAGTTTGTACCTCATCAGACGTGTGTCTTGTCTTTCAGTCCATCCTGACCCTCAGCATGTCCTACATGGTGGGAATGATCGCCAGCTTCCACGAGACCGAGTCCGTAATCATGGCAGTGGGCATCACAGCAGTTGTGTGCTTCACAGTGGTCCTCTTCTCTCTGCAGGTGTGTATCTGGCCGTCCCTGCCTCGTGTGTGTATGTTATGTACATCGATCCCACTCTGACGTGGAAGTAACCTCAATGTCCCTCTTGGCTTCCTCCTGCAGACCAAGTACGACTTCACTTCCTGTCACGGCGTGCTCTTCGTCTGTTTAATCGTCCTGATCTTCTTCGGCATCCTCTGCATCTTCATCCGCAACAGGATTCTGCACATTGTGTATGCTGGACTGGGAGCTTTGCTTTTCACCTGTGTAAGTGCCAACGGTTTTCTCTGGTATTTTCTGTTAATGGTAATAATGAGATAAGAGAGCATTGTCCTTGTTAATCATGTTTCTGACGTCCAAGCAGTATAATACGTGGACATTTGCTGGGTTTTTGTAACTGTATTATAATAATTAACAATAAGATTGGGTTTCTGGAAAGACATTTTTGCTGTTTTCAAATTTTAAAGGGGTAAAGTTCCCCTTCAAATGGTGACCACAGGACTTGCATAAGAGTAGATATTGACTTTTCTATATCTTTTGTTTGGGACGATGTGAAAATGACCCACTGTGAATTTCTTTTCCGTTGCAGTTCTTGGCCGTTGACACACAGCTGCTGCTTGGCAACAAGGAACTGGCCCTGAGTCCGGAGGAGTACATCTTCGCTGCTCTGACGCTGTACACAGACATCATCAACATCTTCCTCTACATTCTGGCTATCGTTGGACGAGCAAGAGGGGGCTGAGTGGGAGGGGCTCGATAGCTTTGAGTTCATATATAAAAGTGAATTCCCATTATCATTTTATTTTTGGCTTGTAGTGTGCATTGATCACAGTGGGATTTTTCTTTGCTTCACCTTGTGCATATGTTTTTCTTTTATGATAATATAGATTTTATATATGTTGTAATTTTGGGGTTTTATGAGGTATATGTCCTGTGGTACAAAACTTCATCTTGGTTTGGTAAATCATTTCTTCTGCTGTATGAAAATTGACAAAATGGTCACAACTCAAAGTCAAAGTCCTGTTACTTGCTTATTCCAGAGCTTTCGCCTCTATCACACAGTCTTCATCCGCAGGCGATGGCTCTTTCTCCATGCAACCTTAGTACCAGTTATGATATCATCCATTCCAGCTTTACGAAAAAATCTACTAAATGGTGTCCAGATTGTCCGGGGTCAAGAGGAAATGTTCATACTTAACCTATAAACCAAAACCTATGAAAACTGCTGATGTTGTAGTGTACTGGATGAAGCAGAAGCTACTGAGCTTGATTCTTTCTCTGCTGCAAACTAAAAAAACCTCCATCCACTAACGGCCGTGTGATGTGATGTGGCTGAAATGCTAAATGCACTTTGAGTTGGGACTACTATTTCCAATGTAAAGGTAAAAACTTTTCATGATTAAATATGAAGATGCTTTTCAAACCCTGACCACTGTCGTTTGTATTGAGTGAAAGAATCTTGTCAGAATCACATCCTAGCAGAGACTTCAGTTTTGATTTGAAAAAATGATTCAGTCGGTGTGGAGGTGAGTGAGCTTGTGGCTGCTGCTCTTAGACTGGGATCTTCAAAATGGATCTGGAGCAAACGGTCGCTGTCAGAAAGCAATCAACTGGGACATGAGAACGAGCAGCTGAAGTGTAATTAAGGAAAACGTTTGACCTCAGAGCTATGATGCAGAGCCTCAACAGATAATCTGGAGGCATCAGATAGTGTTGTTGTTCTTCTTTGCCACTAGATGGCAGCTGGAACAAGAACAAGAATGAATTTAAAATACTATTGTGAGTTAAATAAACCGTGGGATAGCTGGTTGCCTTCATTTTAGTAAAGTAAAATTTGCATTTCTTTGGTCATGAGATCCCCTTCCTTTTGACTTGAGACATTTAGTAATATAGCATGTACATGTATAGACCAACTCATAAACATCTTCTTGGATTCAACTGCAGCATTTCCAAATATCAGTAGACAGGGAAGGATCCTGACCCAGACTCTTTCCCGAACACAATTCCAGAGATTTCGATTTTGAAAAATAAATCCCTTGACTTGATACTAGAAATAAGATGGTAAACGTCAGGATTTTATCAAATTAAGGAACAATTTGAATATGAATAGCCCTGGGCTACATTTATCATTATCCGTAAACCTTCCAATCATACAGTTACAGGAATATACAACATTTTAAATGTTTTTTTTTTCAAATTTGGTGCATTGTATGGAATTGAAATAGTATAAGCCTTGATATTCCATATAATACAGTGTGAACACTGGCGTAGGGGACCCTTTTTAAATGATCAACAGGAACATTTTTTTTACTATATTTTCTGTTGACCTCAGACAATACAAGTATATAGTAATATCTGCATTTCTTGTGGGCAGTTTGCTTCCTGTCAGGAAGACACGCCTCCACTCTAGCCAAACTGGGGTGGCTCTTGAGGGCAAAGGTGAGTGATGTTTATTTGGAGAAGTTTAAGTAATCGAAGTGTTGCCCAAAGAGAAACGTTTGATTAGTTTGAATTATTTTGTTGCTGTTGCAGCCAGCATCCTGGGAGAGATGCTTTCCAGCTGGACCAGAGGATTCTGTCTCATGTCTTCCAGGACCACAGGAGGCTTTGTGGTTTTACAGTGCAGTACATAGATCTGGCTCAGAGCTACCTGCAAAACGGACAGAGAGAACGAGAAATTCCCGGAAATCTCTCCAAACCCAAAGACCCCTGATGAACTCACTTTCTTTCCTCTCTTGCACTGCCAAGACAAACCCTTGTTCTATGGCCGCAGGTCTACCAACAGCCTTTCTCTGGACATGATAGGCGATGAACAGTTCCTTGAATTCATACTTTGAATACCTGACGCCCATTAAAGCTTGGCTGCCTTCATTTTAGTAAAGTAAAATTTGCATTTCTTTGGTCATGAGATCTCCTTCCTCTTGAGACATTTAATAATATAAGCATGTACATGTATAGACCAACTCATAAACATCTTCTTGGCTTCAACTGCAGCATTTCAAAATATCAGTAGACAGGGAAGCATCCTGACCCAAACTCAGGACATTCCAGGGCCACAGGAGGCTTTGTAATACTACAGTATTACTTTACCTCTACTTTACTAACAGTAGTACTTTTATCACTGATACTATTTCTACTGTTACTCCGCGGGTTCAGCTCTAGTATCAGGTCGCCTCAGGTAAGGTCACGTGACAGTCGGGCCCGGCTCCATGACAACCGCCATTAGGGCGTGGCTTAATGTTGTGATGATCGTCTGAGCTCAAGAGAGGCTTCACGTTCCTCTCGTGTACTTACCATCATTGTTATTGATTTAAAGGAACATGTTTACAGTTTTACACGTAGCATGTTAAATGTGAGCTGCCCTGGCTCCACTCACCGACCCCCTCCTCCCCCCCGGCTCGAAGGTAAGACCCGAACAACCTGCCACGTTAGCCGGGTGTTTTCTAAGCTAGCTGCTGTGCGACGGGACAGGTGACAGCTTCCATTCCAGATAACTCGCATACGTGTGAAGTGAGATTATCCAGTGGCCATGAGCTGAGGCCACTCGGCGACTTGTTGAAGCCACACACCGACGTTAACGTGGGTCTGAACAAAGTGTGTGTGTCTGTGTGTGTGTGTGTGTGTGTGTGCGCTTTATCATTAAGTGAAACTGTTAGCTTAGCATACCTGCACACAGGCTGCCACCGCTCCTCTGAACTACCTGTGCGAGTGCAGAGTGGACACAGTGACACACACACACTCACTTCCATTCATTAATAATGCATGGGTCACATGGTGCTGGTACTTGATAGTGGTCTGATTTGAATGGGGGGGTTTTCACATAGTCCCGCGGGATCGCAACTTCCTGGTTCCTGTCCTTTTCACATCACTGCAGGAGAAACACACACTGATCCACACTTATCGTCACTCTAAAGTCAATTGTTAGTGTCAGACTGCACAACACAGACCCGACTGTCAAACACTCAAATTCGAATTTCCACAAAAAACGAATGCACATTTTGGTTAATCGTATATTACAAATAATTGGACCTTGATCCCTATCTTCATATCACACATTTTGAAATGACAAAACCGAGTATTTCTATTTATATTCGTGTTACATTTTCTTCCTTTCGCCGCTGTGTGCTCTACAGAGGATCAATAGAGTTACATCTCATCATTGATCTTTAACATGACAAGTTTAAAAAAATATTTGCACTAGGTTTTCCCTTTGATACACCCAACGCCTTTATAGTATAATCAAGAAATGTCGAAACCCATTAGGGAGTGGTGTTGTTGTGGTGTTTCCTCTCTCGTCATTTTGCCAGTGGTTGGCAGCAGCACTGTGCAGATGGTGACAGAGGGATTATACGCATTTCAAAAACAGTTTTTCCTCTTTGCTTCCTTTAAATGTGATTATTACGTATTAAAAAGTTATAAAGTGTGCCGTTAAGCCAGTCTTATCCTCCCTGTGCCTCTGACTACCCTGCATTCATGTCAGTTGCCTCATGTTTCCCACGACTGCGTGTTCAGGCATGAAGTCAGAGTTTGAATGAGAGCCAGGTATTCCTGAGGATCCTCGCTGTACTTGTTTGTACGGAAGAAAGAACAGAGCCACATTTTGATTTCTCTCTTGTTTTTTTCCCCTGTTTTTAGTGTCCAGGACGCCCATGAAGGAGAATCTTTCCACCGGAATGAGGCTAGTACGGGAAGTCCCCATATTGTTCAACCTCTTTGCAGCTTAGAGAAGGTGCGGAGGCATGGCCCTGCAGGAGTCTCCCTTTCCCAACTGCCTTGTCGCAGGCCTCCATGCGGTGGGATGGGCATTCATCCTGCCTTGTTTCTGGTCTCTTGATCACCTCGTCGCCGTGTGCAAGTCCACCACCTTGGAGCGAGAGCAGAGACTGGAGAAGGAATGCTACCTTCACCCACTCAAGGTCTTTTTTGGCTTCATTCTCTTCTTAATTCTTTTTCTCGTAACAGCCCCCTTGGCCCTCCTGGGCTTTATGCTCTGGGCTCCTCTTCAGGCCTTCCGCAGACCCTTTCGCTACCACAGGGAGACGCCGTCCTCACCGGAGACGGAGACACACAGGGGCTTTGAGCTGGTAGGAAAGGCAGCATTTGGTTTCGCCACGGCCAACCTGTGTCTTTTGCCCGATAGCCTGGCTCGCTTTAACAACCTAGCACACACTCAGCACAGGGCGACCACCATTGGTCAGCGCATTGTGCACGGTGTGTGTCGACCTCACATCCGCATCTTTGTAGATTCCCCCAGCAGCTGTGGCACTCTCAGCCCCTCCGGCAGCATCTTCCCCACGGGGAACTCATCTACATACGGTGCTACAGATAGACAGGCCCAGGAAACCGTGAATCCCCATTCAGACTCAAATGAAGGACAAGCTCCAATCCCAAAGTCCAACAGCAACGTGGTTAGTGTGCCTTGTGATGATACAGAAGAGCCCTCGTCCGAGTCGCCCTCCCCCCTCCTCAATTCCAACCAGAACCACAACCAGCAGGAGCGAGCGGGTCACCGGAGCGCTCCTCGAGCTTTGCTCTCCCAGGGTCTCCGCCAGCAGGACGATGTACCTTGGGAGGTCTCGGCACTGTTTCCAGCCAACTTGGACATACTTTGCCTGGAGGAAGTGTTCGATAAGAGGGCTGCGAAGAAACTCACCCAAGCTCTAAGTCCCATGTTTGGACACATATTGTACGACGTCGGTGTGTATGCCTGCCAGCCGCCATGCAGATGTTCCTCTTTCAAGTTCTTCAACAGTGGACTGTTTCTAGCCAGCCGATTCCCAGTGCTCGAGGCCCAGTATCACTGCTTTCCCAACAGCCGTGGGGAAGACGCACTGGCTGCTAAGGGCCTCCTTTCTACTAAGGTACCTCTATGAGTGGCTCCTGTGTCCTTTTTGTTTTGCAAAATTCATATTAATCAGTCAGGATTTTGCAATACTCTTAACACTGTGAAAATATAACGCAGTGATGTTTTTTGACATTTCAGCTGCTAATTGGTCAGAATAAGAATCAGAAGAATGTGGTCGGCTATATGAACTGCACACACCTTCATGCACCAGAAGGCAAGTCAAATTTCCTGATTCGGTCTGTTCATGTAATAGACTGGTTTGCAGCTTCTCGTGAGGAAACACACTTTTTTGACAGCTTCTGTGTGATCTTTTATCAGGTGAAGGTGAAATTCGCTGCGAGCAGTTGAACATGGTGACCAAGTGGATCGGTGACTTTCAAGCTGCCAACAGAGACCCTGATGAGGAGGTGGTTTTTGATGTGCTCTGTGGTGATTTCAACTTTGACAACTGCTCACCTGGTGTGTCTGTGTCTCTGACCATTTTCGTTGTTTTGTCAATATTTCTCGAAAGCATCTTCAGTAGATTTCTTTAGTATTGATAAATGCTTTATTGTTTTTGTAGATGACACCCTAGAACAGAATCACTGTCTGTTTAAGGAATACAGAGATCCTTGCAGGGCAGGGCCGGGAAAAGAGAAGCCCTGGGTCATTGGTAAGTAGAATTTCGATCAATTAAACGACAGTTAATGCTCCAGATCTACACTATATGCTGATGTTTAAAGGTAATATGATGATTTTCCTCCAAAGGTACTTTACTGGAGCAGCCCACGATGTATGAGGACGACATAAATACCTCAGAGAATCTACAAAGGTTAACTCACTTTCTACAGCGTGTACCCACTACTCTGATGTGAACAGGGCTCCTCACTGACTTTATTAAGACAAAGCTCTGCTCTGACTTCGCTCTGTTTCTGTGCAGAACTTTGGAAAGTGAAGAGGTGAGAAAGCATTACATTTCCCCACCTGTCCCTGCGGAGGGCTTGCCACTGGTTTACCCTGAGCCCGGCCAGCCGTGGATCGGACGTCGGATCGACTACATCCTGTTTCGAGAAAACTCCATTTCAAGACAATGCCGAACAGTACGTGGCCCGTGTGTGTTTCCAGTGTTAATTCTAAGCAGTCCTCTCTTTCTTCTCCATTGTTTGTCTCCTTTAAATTACAATTCAGTCAGCTCTTTAAACATCAATTATCTCCAAGCATCATTAAAACCTTGCCCTCTGTTCGTCTCTTAGGAAATTGAAGAGGTGACCTTTATAACGCAGCTGGCTGGCCTTACAGACCATATTCCTGTGGGCTTGAGACTGAATGTAATGATGGACTCCGACTTAGCGGATGAATGAGGGCTAACATGATCACCGCTTCACGTTCACACAAAAGGGAACAAAATGTACAAACCTGTACATTATTGTTTTGTTTACACTCATGAATTTGACATTTCACTTACAATGTACTGACCAATGATATTATACCTCAGGTGAAATTAATATGGGTTTATCAAAATTTTATAATGTAGATAATCTTATGCATTAAGGCTCTTTAGGGCCAGAGGTATTGATTTTGTAATGCTTTTTCCATTCATTAATTTTCCTACAGAAATAAATACAAAGAATAAATTTGACACAGAGTATGTATCTTTAATTTGTCATCAATTATGAGGTGCATGATTTGATTGAATTGAATTCAGTTTTATTTGTATGGCACCAAATCACAAGATATATCTGAAGGCCCTTAACACAAAGAAACCTTATAGATCCCACAATGGCAACAGCGGAGAGATCAGTGTGAATCTGATAGTTACACAGCAGAAGATATTTAGCACAATAAACTCTACAACCATAGTGATTGTTACTATCTCATAAGATTTCAAAAGGATGCACAAGCACAGCCAGAAGACTTGAGTGCTGGATAGTTTCTATATCCTGCTACTACAGCCGTGGCCAAAAGTTTTGAGAATGGCACAAATATTCATTTTCACAAAGTCTGCTGCCTCAGTTTATAGGAAGGCAATTTGCATATACTCCAGAATGTTATGAAGAGTGATCAGATGAACTTAATACCCCAAAAACCATTTCCACTGCATCATGACAGTGCTTCTCTTGTAAACACGGGTGAGAGTGTCGACTAGGAAAAAGCTGGAGATCACTCTGTCATCCTGATTCAGACAAAATAGCAGACTGGAAGCTTTAAAAGGAGAGGGGTGCTTGAAATCATTGTTCTTCCTCTGTTAACCATGGTTACCTGCAAGGAAACACGTGCAGTAATCATTGTTTTGCACAAAAAGGGCTTCAGAGGCCAGGATATTGCTGCCAGTAAAATTGCACCCAAATGTACCATTTATCTGATCATCAAGAAGTTCAAGGAGAGAGGTGCAATTGTTGCAAGAAGGCTTCAGGGCACCCAAGAAAGTCCGGCAAGCGACAGGAACGTCTTCTAAAGTTGATCCAGCTTCAGGATCGGGGCACCACTAGTGCAGAGGTTGCTCAGGATTGGAAGCAGGCAGGTGCGATTGCATCTGCACGCACAGTGAGGCGAAGACGTTTGGAGGATGGCCTGGTGTCAAGAAGGGCAGCAAAGAATCCCTTTATCTCCAGGAAAAACATCAGGGACAGACTGATATTCTGTCAAAGGTACAGGGATTGGACTGCTGAGGACTTGGGTAAAGTCATTTTCTCTGATGAATCCCCTTACCGATTGTTTAGGGCATCTGGAAAAAAGCTTTTCCGGAGAAGAAAAGGTGAGCGCTACCATCAGTCCTGTGTTGTGCCAACAGTAAAGCATCCTGAGACCATTCATCTGTGGGGTTGCTTCTCAGCCAAGGGAATGGGCTCACTAACAATTTTGCCAAAGAACACAGCCATGAATTAAGAATGGTACCAAAACATCCTCCGAGAGCCACTTCTCCCAACCATCCAAGAACAGTTTGGTGACGAACAGTGCCTTTTCCAACATGATGGAGCACCTTGCCATAAGGCAAAAGTGATAACCAAGTGGCTCGGGGAACAAAACATCGAAATTTTGGGTCCATGACCAGGAAATTCCCCAGACCTTAATCCCATTCAGAATTTGTGTTCAATCCTCAAAAGGCGGGAGAACAAACAAAAACCCACAAATTCTGACAAAGTCCAAGCATTGATTATGCAAGAATAAGCTACCATCAGTCAGGATGTGGCACAGAAGTTAATTGAAAGCATGCCAGAGCGAATTACAGAGGTCTTGAAAAAGAAGGGTCAACACTGCAAATATTGACTCTTTGTAGAAACTTAATGTAATTGTCATCAAAATCCTTTGACACTTGAAATGCTTGTAATTATACTTCAGTATACCATAGTAACATCTGACAAAAAGATCTAAAAACACTGAAGCAGCACACTTTGTGAAAACCAATACTTGTGCCATTCTCAAAACTTTTGGCCACGGCTGTATATACTTCCACATCACTACAGATTCAGATTACTAATACAAAATATAATAAACTAATAGCTTGAAATGAATTGATACAGTAGGTTAGATTAAGACTGTTGATCCCAGAGAAGATATTCACCAGTTACTATATTCAAACGAAGAGTCTCTTCTCTCAAAAATGTGTTTTGTTCCTTTTGAACTCCTTTTGGATCTTTCACCTTCGCTGCACAGAATCATGTGTGTTCACAGTGTTCACAGTGTGACACTAGAAGGCATAATTTAAAGTGTACCTCTTAAAGTTTCCCTGTGCTCACTATTATTAACCTTTACATAATTAACTGTATAATCCTGCCTTTTGAAATTCAGTATTTAGGATCCTGAAATCAACAGTCTGAATTCTGACGTCGTAACCTCTGTGGCCGATAGGTGGTGCTCTAAGTTATTTCAAGCAAACTCCAGAAACCAACGAAGAAGCCGCACGAACCAATCAAAAGCCAAGGACTGAAATCACTTCCTGTTTTTAGCTTAGCCCTCCACAGACTCGTTCATTGATTACAATCATGAGTGTTTTCAGCGGATGTAGGAAACTGGTGTCGTCTGTGTTTAGAAGAAGCGTTTTACTGGAACAAAGATGTGTTCAGAGACACGTCATCAGAGAACCACGTCACAGTCTGTGTCTGACCAGACGTTTCACATCGAGTTCAGCTTCACGTCAGCTGCGACCTCATGTGTTCACCTGTCAACTGAACACGAGATGTTATTCAGAGGTGAAGAGTCAAAACAGGGATTCAGAGAAGGAAGCTGAAGTTTCTACAGAGGAATCACAAGAGAGTCACGGTGACAGCAGAGCCCCGGGTAGGTGCTTGGTTGAGATGATGAGTGGATCAATACATATAAATAATGTTATATTTTAATGATATTTTGTCATTTTAAAGTTAAGACATATGTTAAATGTAAGAATAACTTACAGCCTAATCACACCAAAGGCTTTTGTGTTTTGGCTGTTGCTCAAAAAATTTAAAAATAGATGCTGATGAATTCGTGTCAATTGACCTGATTGGATTAATAATTTTATATTTAGGAATCGTGACTTTGTATTTCAGTTTGAAATTAACAAGTTATTAATCAATGAGATAATGGATATTGAGAACGTGTCAGTAGCAGCCTTTATTACTTTTAATGGATGAGGTAACGCAGTCAAGCTGCATTGCCTCATTAGTGAATATCTGCACAAGAGATCTGTTGTTGTGGATCAGCCACATTCACTGCTAGATAATTGTGAGACAAACTGTTTGATCTTTGTTTTCTCCAGGACCCTCAGAGTCCTTCACTCTTGATGTGCTGGTGTCTCTGCTGCGTCAGGAAAATGCAGCGGACATCTGCGTGATTAAAGTTCCAGACCAGATCAAATATGCCGAGTACTTCATTGTCGTCACTGGAACATCCCCGAGGCACCTCCGGGCAATGGCACTTTATGCCATCAAAGTGGTAACGTTCTTTTTCTCTTTGTTGATGCTCATAGGTGCAAACTGCATTTGTTTTTAAAACTCAACACGTTGTTTTCCTCTAGTACAAGTTCCTGAAGAAAGATGGTGATCCGAATGTGAAGACGGAAGGGAAGGATGCAGAGGACTGGATGTGTATTGACTTTGGTATATAAAACTCAAAGATCCCATTCAGACTGGTTATGTTAACTGGTGATGGTGTTGTAGATTCTGATGTCCATTTCTCTTCGCCTCAGGTAATATGGTTGTTCACTTCATGCTGCCAGAGGCCAGGGACGTGTACGAACTAGAGAAACTCTGGACACTCCGCAACTATGATGAACAGCTGATGAAGATTCCTGTTGAGAAGCTTCCAGAAGACTTCATCTATGATGTTGACATCAAGTGACAACACAAGAAATCACAGATTCATAGACTTTAATTATAATGTTGGGATCATTGTTTCCCATCTCTGTTGTATTTATTAACATGTTAAATAACTTTGGACAATGAAACACATTTTGCATGAATGTATCTCTAATGCATAAGCTTTCCTGTCAAGTCACTACCCCAGCATGTTGATTAATTGATTTCTATTTTTCATATTAGGTCATCATATGGAATTTGTATTAAATGGTATTTCATAGGTTACATATTTGTTGACTGCTGAAGAGAAAATGATTTTACATGTTGATGGTAAAAATAAATTATTTTTATACTATTCGAGGGTTATATACTACTCTTTGGATTATTCTGAGTATTTCCTATAAACATACAGACGCATACGTGCTAACAAGATACATTTTAGTTATAGGCTTGCAAATATTAACATTTTAACCAACTAGAGCTGAAAAAGTATTAAAACCCTTGAGTACTGTTGAAAAAAAATCTTTTAGAGGTAAAAATTATTGCAGTAATTCCAAACCCATCAAACTTTAATGCACAAGAATAAAAGCTCATGAAATGGAAATATTCCTTCAAAGTGCTTACTGAAGCATATTCATTTCAATGCACTCGGCCACCTTCCACTTGTGAGCTCAATCCACTGAGCAGTTTGTTGTCTGCAAAACTGTAAAACACTTTTCCAAAGAGGAGATTATGTGGGTTTAACAAAACAAGGCACTCCATTTTATGCTTTCAAGCAGACATATTGTTGCCTCCACCGAAAGAGACGGTGTCATGATGTGCATTCACTCTTCACTCACATCTGCTGAAAGATTGGTCAGTAAATTGGTCATATGAGGCCGGTCAGCACTTATGTAACTCAGAGCCTCTACTGTCTGCAACTAAGAATTCTATGCTATATGTTTATTTTCTGTCACTACATTAACATTCAAATGCATGTTTGTACAGCTTCCAATTATTGCAGATCCATATTTTAGTGGAGAATCTGCCTGAACCAAACACTGAAAGATACTACATGAGAGCATAATGATGACACACATACACTCCCTGATTACTTCCTTGCAAGTGACCATTCCGTTCCATTGAGCTGCTGTGAGTCCTGCACGATCAGGGCATTAGTTGAATGTGAAAATGTAATGAGGCAGGAGAAGCCCACAGAGCCCGACAGGACCTAGTGTCTGAGTGTCTCTCTGCCTGTTGAGTTTACACTTAACATGGTCGGAAATTAAGATCGTGACTCGCACTAATGTTCTCCCTAACACACTAAATAACAAAGTTAATAATGACAATCAATCTCGGCAGCTTCACAAAACCATAGGAAAAACCTACTAAAATACAAAATTGTGGGAGTTAAATTGTAAATACTTAAATATTTATACTTTAACTGTCAAATAGCCAATTTAAATTGCACAAGTGCTATTTTGTAGATAATGGTTGCACATGAGTGAAATCGTAGAACACCAGTGCAAGCCTTTGCTTCAGATCTTTTGTTTCCCAAACTGTGTTAAAACAATCACTTTCTAGTCGATAAGCAAAACCACACTAGTGGGAAAATTAAAATATTAATTCTGTCACAGTGGCTGATGTTCTCTTTGTGCATGCAGCCATTTTACGTTATGGACATGCAGGAGTTAATATCCTCCATGATGGAGGACATGGGGAAGAGGAGGCAGATTAATTACCTCTTGCAAACAGCAGGAGCAGAGGTACACACTAAGGTACACAAGGCATTTTGAAATGGCTCATATCCTTCCAATTGTTTTTGCTTCAATCAATAAAAACACGTCTATCTAGTTTAATACAATTGATTTAAAGTAGCTTATAATGGGTTCCTGCAGATGTAATCATAATCATTGTGTATGCATGGCAATGTTTTGTTGCAGTGAGAGTGCAAATTAATCTCCAGTATGCAGATGACTGGGAATAAATACTTTATCTCATATAATTCAAACCACCCACCCTCTGTATTGATAGTGTTCTTATGTTATATCTGCAGTAGTAAAAGTACAAGTCCTAGAAATGAGTATTCAGGTCCTTTGGTGTCAGCCTGTGTGCAGCAGGTGGGCTGGAACCTGCCGTCTGTCTTTGGTTTTCTCTTGGCAGTCAGTGGTTATGAGGAATATTATCAGTAGTGACATCTGAAGGACTCTCTGTGATTTAACCACCTGGTCCTCATGTTTTACAAAGGTACAGTGCAGGCTGATGTCTTCAAATGAGGTAATTATTAATCATTCTCCAAACTGCACACCCATTATTCAGAAGGTGATGAATGGTTATTTATCAAGTAAAACACCAGTGACTCCACAAAGCATGTGACGTCTGACACACTATTTATTATTATAGTAAAGTATAATTGCATATTGTTATTGTACTGTGTAGTTTTTATTTTTGGAATCAAGAGTAAGCCCCTCATGTTGGAAAAATGTTTATGATTGGGTTTATAATTCTTAATTCATGATGCTGCTTACGATAGTGTAACGTTTAAAAAACTGTTCTATGCTGTTGTAATCTTTAACTTTAATAAACAAATCTGAATCTAGAGAAAATATTGAAGATATCAAAAAGATAGCTTGGGACTGACAATCCAATCAAAAAAAATCCTTCATTTAATATATACATAGCTTTTGCAGAATCCAATAAGTTATTTTTGACAAACAACATCAGGATAACCTGTATATAACATAAAGAATGAAAGTTTGCAACTCTTAAGTTCTTTCCCCGAGTCCTCACATGACTGTCGTAGGAAACAACAGAACCAATTTACTGTCAAATTTCAGTAGAGTGCTCTTCAAGAAAATAGTTGTCATTAAAGTCATCTTACCATTTGTTGGGTAAAAGCTTTTTGTGCCCTCTATCAGCTGAAATTGAAAGTTTTAAGGGCTTGTGCGATTTACTGGGGTTTATTCTCGTGTGGTTGTTTGGAGCCACTTGCTGGTTTGGCTGAAACGGTCAAGTTATTGTCTAAAGACAAATGTATGTCAGTCAGTAGAGTTTGAAAAGAAGTTGTAAGGTCATGTTTTCCCTTCATGTAGATATGATAAATGAGAAGTAAACACAAATTGATTTTATTTTACTTATGAGATTAAGACTTTGTCTGGCTAACCTGTTATAAGCTTCGTCTTTTAGGTATAACTATAAGAAAATACAGATATCAATGATAACATAGACTACAGCTGCCTTTTCTTTTATTTCTAATGGTTGGGTTTAATATTTCAGATTAATGGTAGATTGACTGCATCTATATAACACATTTCTAGTCTAAACGACCCCACATTCACCCATCTTTCTTTACGCTGATCTCTATAATATAACATTCACCCTCTGGTAGAACAGCCATCTGAGGCATTTAACGGCTCAGTATCTTGCCTCAAGACTCTTTGGTATGTAGACAGGAGGAGCCGGGAATCAAACTGCCAACCCTCTGTTTAGGGGTCAACACGCTCTACCTTCAGATTCACATAATTTATTGAATGAATTATTGACAATAGCTTAATAGAAGTTCATTTGTTAATGTGTCATAGATAATGTAAGAAATTATAAAGTAAAGACATATCTGTAGAATGCTGTTCACAGATGCTCCCTTTAGTAAGTGACATTGAGTGAGTGACGTTAGGTGAGCAGGGAGCTGTTGAGGCACAAGAGCACATCGTTTTTTAACTGTGTGACACAATGACATTGTAAGCTTATAGTTTCAGTAAACATTTTTTCTTAATCTGCACATATCCTTTCATTCACGTCAGAAGTGAAGTTATTGTTTCTGCAGATCCAATCAAACTGAAACGTCATCTTTCTAAACACCTGCGGCTTCTTCACATATTTCACCTTAATGTAACAACAACAAACCATCATCAGCCACTTCAAGTTGTGCATCATCAGTTTTAATGAAACTGGTCAAGCTAGTTATGATTCACAAGTGGACAGTTTTAGGCTTTCCACTTAAATATTTATTTCCCGTAAAAAAAGGAGAGAACATTCCATGATTTTATTATTTTTCCACACACATATTCCCATATTTAACATGGAAAAGAGAATAATTTAGAATAAAATAACTACTCTGCAAATCGACATGAGTCCATCCTGGTGACATCAGTGGATTTAAGTGTTATTAAACTAATTGCTTGTCCAGGAATTGATCATGTTCTAAATGTGTGTTGACATAAATCTATAATAATTGAATCCACAAAGCACATGTTAACTCTTCAGTCAATTTGTAATGCAGGCAATTCAAATTCTAATAAACTCTCAAAATCTCTTTCTGTCGTTCCTTTGATTTTCCTTTGATTGACTGATTTGTCAAGTGCAGTATTTAGTAGATTGGATGAGCAATTAACACTAATCCCATCTCAAAATAATCTTGATGCTGGGTTGATTTAACAGGGACATCACACAATGTTGCTTGGCGAGTTTGTAAATACAAACCATTTCCAGGCTAATTGTTTGTAGCAATGCCACAGTTTTGAACAGGAATAAAACATGGTTACTTTATTAGAAACAAGGTTTTGATAAATCTAATGTCGTAAAATAACAGAACCAGGGCTATGTTTTTTCATGGTATTTAATGGTAACCGTAACTGTGATATTTAGTTGACCCTTTACACGTTTGAGTCTGTTTTGCCATGTAAGGATTATTAACTAAGGAGGCAGTAGACATTTCTCAGGAGTGACCTATAAGTGAATGAAATGACCCTCCCTCCCCACCCGACTCACACTCTATAAAACTGGGGTAATGTGAGGAATCGGACAGAGGTGCCTCGGACAGCGAGAAAAAACGATCACAGCAGCATTAAGTGACGCGTTACAATGTAAGACAAATTTAAATTTCTCTGTTTTTCACACCAATTTGTCACTGTTTTGCTTGAAAGTCAATGAGTACTTATGCATCTGAAATCTTTTATGGTTTATGAACTATGGAAGAATGAAGTTGATATTGTGAAATTGTTGGATAATAACTGTTTACCGTGCATTTAATGAATTTACCCTGTGATCCAGGATTCGCTCGAGCTACATGATGTCGCTGGGTTCACTGGCTCTCTGCCTGCTGGCTTGTTTTCACTCTGGCACCAGTGCATATCCAGTCAAGCCGGTCAGTCCCCGGGAAGGGGCACCAGCTGAGGATCTTGCCAAATATTACTCTGCACTAAGACACTACATCAACCTCATTACAAGACAGAGGTTAGTATTTAAACTTCTGTTCAACATTACAGCTTAGAAATTAAATACAATGATGTATTAACGTGCAGATTTAATTTTATTGTGTAAATTATAGGTATGGCAAAAGAGACACTCCAGAAACTGTATTTTCCGACGTGTTGGTGAGGGAGAGCACAGAGAATATTCCGGGATATAACTATGTCAGGTAAATTATTTTAGTATTATTTATTATTTTTTTATTCTGAAATTACAATGCTTTGCTGCTTGTTACACATTTTGTCATCAAGTACCCTGCAGTGATATCGACTGGATTGTTTTACCTTCATTTTTTAGATGTACATGTACATTTTAAGCTATATAATACAATGTGATACTGAAAAAACAACCATACAATTTGGTGTAACCCTATTATATTCCTATGAAGCTTGTGATAATGAGTTGAATGTCGAATCAAAGTCTTTATTGTAAATAACAGTGATTTTTAGGTTTTTGTATTGGACTCTCATAATATTGAGCATTCATCTACCCTCTTTCCCTTTATCTTGCTTTTAATTCAGCATGATTATTTATGTTTCTGTTAATGTGTGTCATAGTTTGAATCCTATTTAATTCAATGTTATGTGTTTTTGATTGCATGATTCTCTCGTGCTCCTTTTTTCACTTTCTGTTTACCCATACATCCATATCCTTACATGGTTTGGATGGATGTCTAAAAACACACTTTTTACTGAGGTCCTCATGTTACAGATACGATGGGTCGCCCCTGTGGTGATGCTGCTGGAGCCGTCGTACCGAGGCTGATTCCACAAAGCTGCCGCCTGTCTGTTACAGACATGAAATGAGTTTGTATTGCATGGAATAATCAATGTACCAAATAATTACTTTGGCGTGTAATGTGGCCAGCGTTTGATTAAAAACTACAAGTAGAACCAGTATGCAGTGTCTTTAATGGAGGTTTGTTAAACAGTGTCTTGTGTCATTCACTGATGGACTTACAGTGCTCTCTACTGGTGAACTGCCGTCCAAAGATTTTGAGAGTTTTTCAAATGGGACAAACACCTTGTAATCCGTGTCTACTGCTCATACTTTGTTGGGGATGGGGGTTAAAATAAAAAAATATAAATTGAATACACGAGTGTTGCTTTTTTATTTCGCTTGTTATATCAAAACCTGCTGAGATGCACCTGGACCCTGCCTGAACACAGATTAACCGGTTAATCCCATCAAGTGACCTGGATCTATCCAATGCAAATCACGCCACGCTGAGTATTCGGTTAACTCTGTTATGACACCTGGTCCAGGCTTATGGTTCCTATGAGCTACAGACACTGGTAATTCTGTAGTTATCTTTGAGGGAGCTTCATTACAGCTGGAGAACCCGATTTGGTGAACAGAGGAATTGCTTGGTGCTTCATGTTGTCCTGCTGATGGGCTTTTACATAGGATATTAGTTATTGGACACATGTGGGGGTATTATATGACATGCACCATTGACAGCAGTGGGATCTACAGTAAATCCTCCTCATGGGGTAAGTGCATGTTGTCGACAGGGGGATACAAGCTACTTTTGTCAAAGCCAGATTAGTATTTAGTTACTACTGCAGCAGATTAGCACACTCAGTGAAGCATGTTGCAGTTTAAAAAGTACAGATCTAAGCCAAAGGAGTTTTGTTCATTTAAATGTATGGTGACCAAACAGCAAGGTGATATTTGTCGGTCAACTCACAATATGACTGGGAGTGCGGACAGTTTATGTCCAGAGACAGACAGTTTAAACATTTGATTTGATGGGGGAATAATGATGGAAGAAGCCATGAATGCACTTTAGCTCCACTCCATCATGTTTCTATTCAATTCTAAATGAGCGGCACTGGATGTCATTAGCACAGTGAGTTTGTGTGATTGTGTGTGTGTGTGTGTGTGTGCGCGCGGGGATCTGAGGGAGGGGGCGCAGACACGCTCCCTCGAAATACACTTTACAAGTTACTGTTGCGCAAGTTTTCTGGGGGAACTTTAGAAAATGGAGCGAAGCGGGAACGTGTGACTGGATGAGACTGAATCAAATCAGGTAAATGATCATTTCTTCATTTCTCCTCGCAGCCCAGAAGACAGTAGGACGGCAGGAGACCCTCTGGTTCCTCTGCTCGCACTGTAACACACGGCTAACGGCAGCTAGCTAGCTAGCCTGAGCCGCATTCACTGTTAGCTGCTAACAGGCTAATGCCCGGTGTTGTGGCTAAACCCGAACCTTGCTACTCACACGTCGCGATAAAACACGAACACGCTAATGTAGCAGTGTTAAATCCGCCGACGTGTCTCATTACTTGGAGGTTACTGTATTACCCGTCAGTCTGAAAGCTGTCTTACACGTGTAAAGACAAGCTAGTGTTTGCTAGTGGCCATTAGCAATGCTAACGTAGCAGCGGCTAGCTCTAACTTGATACGGGACAGTCACCGGGTTGATTAAACGGTAATAAAAACTCTGACAGCACTTAGCCACGTTCTAGATCATTTGAATTAACATCCGATAGTTGTGTGCTAACATTGAAGTTAGCATTTACAGCTGCGTATTATTGACTCATGGCTGGTTATCGTGTTGGAGAGGTGGCTACACGTGCCCGGTGCGTGTGTAGCAGGACGGAACACGTGAAAGCTGACAGCTTGTGACCGGGTTTCACTTCACCTCCACCGGCCTCCACCTCCAGCACCGAGCCCTCACCTCCTGTCAGGCCGGGCTGAGAGGCGCTGAGCCCCGGGTGAACCTCGGCCAGCCCCGGGCGCGCTCCCCTCAGCTCCATTCATTCAGAGCGGCTGCTAGTTTCTGAAGAGAGCGATGTTAACGTGAGAATCCGAACTCACAAATTCTCAAAACTCTTGTATATCTAATCGTTGAAGTCTTGAAACACATAACCTTATCATGACATTACACAAAACCCTTTCTTTAGTGTAAATTCCTTTTAGTTTGCCTCAAATATCAAACAAGACAAATCTAATACGATTGCTAAAAATGTATTAAATGTCAAATACAGTCGGTTTAAGTGTCCCTGCAGCCCACTGGTCCATTCATTTAAAAGTAGTGCTGCAACTATTTCAATTATGATCGTCACTGCCTATAAATCTGAAGCTTATTTCCGGATTAATCAATTCAGTAATGTAGCAAGAAGTTATGTAATGCATCAAGAAGTATCTTGTTTCTGTTTGACATAACTACTTACTGACTAATACATATTTAGTTTATGTTAAATAACAGAAATTCTGCAGAAGCTGGAAGTAGAGAATAGTTGCCATATTTAAAATTAATTTAACATTTATAAATATCTATAATAAAAATGTATTTTTTAGAGAATACATTTCCCCAGCATACCTTGTTTTTATTTATATCAGCAATATGCTTAAGGTCATAAGGAAATGTGTGAGTAATGAATCTGATTTAGTTTTTTGTATACTTTGTTATTTCATATATTGAGAACATGAATTGCTGAATATCAAGCCTACTTCTGCACATGGAATATGATTTATTTAATATCTATTCTCTGCAGTTGCAGGTCAACACTGGAATATGCCACAAAGTATGTCCCATACAAATTAATGAATTTTCCAGCTAAATCCACACTCCTCTGGGCTCGATGTGACTTGGTGGTCCCAATGACTCTTTTTAAACAGACTCTCATTATCTGCCTGAGTTGGACAATAAGAATGGCTGCTTTACATTACTCTGGCATTGCCCGAACATGAAGACGCCCTTGAGATAGAGAGGAGGCTACTTGCCAGCATGTGCCGGTTTATCAATATCCAGGAGGGCTTTTAGGCTGCCTGTGCCAATTTAATCTAATAATAAGAATAATGTGATTTTTTTTTTTAACCCCACCTCCATTCTCTCTGTAGCCCAAAGGTACCAGATGAGTGTTTAGTAGAAAACGTGGGGCTCCGTGTTGGAGTGCTGCACTGATGATTTGAACGCAGTTTGTAGGTGAGTGCCTTTTTTTCTCTGTATTATTATAAGGACTTTTGTGCATTGACATTGTTTTGATGGACTACCCTGTTTAATTTTGGATGTTTTTAGTGTTAAAAAACATGTTCTATTATCAGAAAGACCTTACTGTTTTTTGTCCATCTACCTACTGAGGCTTTGACCGGACTGTTCTTGCCCCATTCTGTGGGATAGCATGTTTGAGGAGAGAGTTCCCAGGGACGACTCAGTGTGTGGCTGGCACAACCAGAAGGACGGGAGACCGACCCTTTTTCTTTCAAAAGCCTTCTTTGTGGCTCCATTAGTTCTCAGTACTCGCTGTGCTTCCATGTGCATTAAGCCCAAGACAAAAGTGCTCAGTGCTATTTTGTGTCTCCATGCCCTTCATATATCCATAAGTGCTGCACTAATACACTTTATCAAATTTCTCAGAATGCCTCTCTTTTTTTGACTTGGCTTGTGTGGTAATTTTGGTGAACCCACTTTGTGCAGGTTTCCTCCCTTCTGCAAACCTCCTGAGTTTATCCGTCCTGAGCTGGGGAATAATAAACATGACTGTGGCCAATGAGAAGTCTGGCTCAGGTAAGTCACCACAGGCAAAGTCCTAAATAGACTGTTGCACAGGAACTGTTGCAAGGTTGTGTGCAAAATTTGGACATTTGAACAGAGATAGCTGTGTGTTTGATCGTTCACATTTGTCCCACTGTGACATACAATACACACACATGGCAGAAAAAGTACTAATATTTCTCAGTGTATCTAACATGAGATAATGGCCAACTTATTCCATTAAAAAAAACAAATTACAAATCCTATTTTTATGGAAAGAGTCACAAAATTCAATTTGATTTATTTTACTGTGTTATAATGACTGATAAATACTTGCAGTTTATGTTGTGCTCTTAATGCAAACCCAGTTATTTTGGCCTCAGTTTCTTGCTGAGAGTTCAGCAGCCACAAGGCAGTCCTGTTCCTAGAACAATTCCTTTGTGACTCTGCGTGCTTGTTGCTGCTGCAATGGAAATCAGGGATGCTCTCTGTGAATTGGCCCATTGATTGAGTGTCCACTTATTGTTCCTCTCTTGTAAGCTCTTATTATACTCAGTGTCTAGCTTTTTTTCATTGGCTTAGAATTAAAATTATTTGCATTATTACTGGCAGTAAGCTTTGTTTATCACTAACATTTCTGCCTGCATTTCTAAATCCGTAAATCCTAAACTCAAAGTGCATATTCTGAACACAGCAATGCAGCAGGTGTTGGACAACCTGAAAGACCTCCCAACAGGCACAGGAGCCAAAGATATTGATCTCATCTTCCTCAGAGGCATCATGGAGAGTCCCATCGTCCGTTCCCTTGCTAAGGTAACACACACACACACACACACACACAATCACTCTAACTACTCCAGTGCTCTGTCGCATGTACAGACACACACACACATACACATCCTGAAGAAATGAAAGTGTATGACTCGTCACGTCACCACATTTTCAAGATTATGTTTTTCTCTTCCTGACAGTGGACTCATCAACCTAGTTCAACCGGGCAGCTAATGTTTATTCATGTGTGAAGTGGGGTGGGAAATAGAGAGAACTGCAACAAACTGCATCTTGTGATGTGCTATGACCTTGATGTTAATTAATCATGCTGTGTGCCAACTGTTGTTGTGTCAAGGTTTAAATTACTTGCAGGAAATATCTACTTGCCAAGATAAAGTCTAACCCTGCCCACTGTGTGCAGGGTGACAGTACAATTCTACAAGTCTGTCTTAAAATAAACAATCCAATTGTCGGTTTTTGCTGACAGTTTGGTGAACAAATGTCTTGCATAACAGAAAAAATGCTCCAATGCAGATTGAGGTGATCAGGTTCAACTACTATGTGTATAAATAGAATGATTTCTATATAAAACCTGTCACCGAGGGACGTTCTTGTCCTCATTTCCTACAAACGGAGCTCTGCTGTCTTAAAGTGTTAGATCCTTTCCTGGTAGATGGGCCAACGAGTAGTTTAATGTCATTGAAATAGTGCCAATTGAACGCATCACTATTTCTACAATTATCAGTTTCTGTGTCTGTTATGTATCACTGTTTGAGGAATAATATGACATTTTGATGGGGCTTCACTATAATTTGATATACAATATTATATAGTGCTGAAACAGTTGATGTGTGACAATATGATTAACTAATTTCCCTAAGCCTACACCAGGCTGTTATGCTCATCCACTAGTGCTAACCAGGCACAGCAGTTTCTCAAGTTCCCTGAAAAATACTAAATCACTATAAAAAGTACATCCATATTGAGACACCAAAATAAAGTCAGAAGACTTTGTCCCTTTTGTGCACAATACTGTCTTTCTACTGCTGTTTCATCCGTCTACCTCACGGACACCAATCAGTGCTTTTTGCAATCAGTCCTCATTCATTTTCTTTCTTTGTGTTCTGTTAATCTTTTTCTTCTGTCAGTTTTTCCATACATGCATGTATTTGCAGTAATTTGATAAAGTTTTGATGTAATTTGACTAATTTCCTCTATGTGTAGGCCCATGAGCGTCTTGAAGAAGTTGAATTACAAGCCGTGCGGGACGATAACGTTCAGCTGGTCACAGAGATCCTGGATTCCCTCAACGAACTGCCAGAAAAAGATCCTGCTGCTACAGAGCTCGTCAATATATTGCAGGAGCCTCACTTTCAGGTACAGTTTGGCCTCATTCCCCTGGCACACAATGTTGAATAGATCAGAGCTTTGTGGAATGAATTTACGTTCTGCTTGTTTGGGAATGGATGTCAGAGATTTTTACTCTAGCTATTGCCTAATTTCCCCTGAAGTGACTGTTAGGCAGCCCTGCTTCTTTGTCAGCTTTCATATTCCCCACCACAAGCTGCAGCACGGGAGGGTGGGGGTGTATTTCCTCGGGCCAATAGCAGGCTGAGTTATGTGGGTAAAGTGAGGGGGAGAAGACCGTGTCACCTACTGTTTCAGTAAATCTTCCCATTTGCTAACGCAGTTTGTAGTGCCTGACCAATGCTAACTGTGTCTTGTGACTGCTAGGGTAAGAACACGCCTGCTTTCTCTTCTCTTCTTAACAATCAATCTGCTGTCAGTGCAAAACATCTTTTCTGAAGGAATGTGTAGAGCAATGATTTATGTCTTAACGCTCATGTTAATGTGTCAGATGTGTTGGTCACTGTTATATTTGAGTATATTTGTAAATTAACCTTGTGGCAGCAGTTATTGTTGTCTTTCTTAATTAGAAAAAGCTTCCGGAAATCTACCCTAAATGTCTTAAAATACAGAGATTGTGAGTCAGTCTGATTTATCCTCTCTCCTCCAATCTTTCTGCCTCAGTCTTTGATCGAGGCTCATGACAAAGTGGCTGCAAAGTGCTACGAAATGCCTGCCGCTGCGGTGAACAGCCATGTCGTGATGACCAGTTCCCTCATGCCAGCTGATGCTGTCAGGATGATTGGCATCCAGAAGAAAGCTGGGGAACCTCTGGTAAGTTGGCCGGGCACTTAAATCAACCACAGCTCCTCAGAGGGAACATGTCGTGCTCCTGTTTGTCAGTAAATTGCTTTACCCATCATGGTGTCCTCTTTTATCGACCACCTGTTAAAACAGAGTGACTCAGTTTTACTTGGTACCTCAACATAAGTTAATTTTTATCTAGAGCACCCACGCAGACGAAACCTCCCTAACAAATAAGCCTTGCCTTAGATTTATGAAGTGCGTACGTACGATACTGACAGGCTGCTGCTCTCTTTCAGGGGGTGACGTTCCGTGTGGAGCGGGGAGAGATGGTGATCGCACGGATCCTGCACGGCAGCTCCATTGACAGGCAGGGCATGCTGCACACTGGGGACATTATTCGCGAGGTGAACGGTCGTGAGGTCGGCAGCAACCCCCATGAACTCCAGGAGCTGCTGAAGGTCTGCAGAGGGAGCATCACGCTCAAGGTCCTGCCCAGCTACAGAGACACACCGGCACCCCCGCAGGTGAGGAAGAGGGATGCTGCCTGTTCATTTTCACCTGTGGGAACTCAGTGATACTTTATTACAGGATAAAAAGTCAGTTTCATTCTAGTTTCTTTTTCTTCTATTTGTGCTCCTCTAATCTTTCTTGAAATCAGTGCTTTACGTGTACAGCAGTGTTGATGGGTATGGGTGGTGTATTGAGCCACTCCAGTAGTTGTACAGTACCTGTCAGTGATTGGGTGAGAGCTTCCCGACCTGGCTGATCCCAGAATACCATGCTCCTGAAAATTGAGCCCTCGTAGGGTCTATTAATAACACCCCACACACTATCTGTATGGTATACACCACTCTACTCACTGGAGCCCCCCCCTCTTACTGTAACAGGCACACACAGCAGCTGACACGAGGAGCAGTATTTAGGGTTATGTCAGACACTGACCTTTGTGCTGGGGAGGATCACATTATCTCATTCTCCTGTTTGCTTATGTATTTGTTGGTTTATAGTCATGGTTAGAGTTTTAACTTCTGAATGAGGCCAGCACAGTATCTTCCTGATTAATCTTTCATAAAACACAATTTTGAACATACTGGATTTTTTTTTAAATTGTCCTGACTGCCCGTACTGATCTCATGGGTGAATCTGTCAAAGTTTCATCTTGTCCATGCTCATATACCTCGTTCCACCTACTGTCCTTAGAGCCTTGTTTAGACTAAAAGAACTGAACAGCACCAATGCAGAACAGATAATAAAATGAGTGGAAAGGAAGAGAACAAAAGCAACCTTCTTTTAGCTGCTTCATCAAGAAAGGGAGTCGACATGCGCTCATGATAGTTATTCATGGTTCTTAATGAAAAACAAATCAGGCCCATTCATGGAACTACTATCTATGAGTTTGTGAAATTTGGTGCAGCTTGATTGGAGTCCCATTACTGATATAAGTGATTTATATTATCAAGTAAATATGATACATTTACGGTAATGTACTGCCTGTAATTGAATTGTCTCATATCTTGTCGTAGGTTTATCTGAAGCCACATTTCAACTACAACCCGACCACAGACAACTTGATCCCCTGTAAAGAAGCGGGTTTGGCCTTCTCCAAGGGAGACATTCTTCACGTAGTTAACAAGGAGGACCCCAACTGGTGGCAGGTGAGTAAGCTGTTGCTGTGATACTGACTACAGCTGCTGGGCTGATAAGGGGTTGTGGCCAACTATTTGCCTGCTTAACATTGCAAGAGGTAGTTCAAGATGAGGAGGGAGGTGCTTGTGACTGATACCTCATTTCTTCTTTTTTTTTAGAACTTTATTGAAGAGAAACACAAACATTCCTTGACAACATCACAAATTATATATGACAGACTGATTAGTGAAAAATAATAAATAAATAAATGGACAGTTAAGACATTCCATCGTACCACAGGATTCCCCTCAGTTAGAGAGGTATCGTGCAATAGGAAGCTACCTCCTCACAAAAACATCAGACCTTAATTGTAATTGAGCAGTTAAAGCCTCCATTCCATACACCTCCCTCAGCTTCTGTTTCCACTGTGCCACTGTAGGTGGCTGTGGATTCCTGATACCTCATTTCTGTATGTGATTTATTGAAACCAATGATTTCTGAACCTCTCTGATTTCCACACAGGCACGCAAAGTGTTTGGTGAAGCCACTGGTCTCATCCCCAGTCAGTTCTTGGAGGAGAAGAGGAAAGCTTTCGTTAGACGAGACTGGGACACTTCGGATTCTGGTGAGTACAAGTCATGTTCTCTCCTTCTCATCATGATACCAGCTGTTATCATTTATTTTCATGACAGTCTAAGATCTCTTGGCTTTAGCGCCACCAGTGGTGAGCTAACATTTTCTCTGTGTGACTCAGGGATGCTCTGCGGAACTCGAACTGCAAAGAAAAAGAAGAAAAAAATGATGTACCTGACTTCTAAGAATGCTGGTGTGTATCACCACTAGTTCTCATTTGTCTACATGCAAGATATTTTGACAATAACTGCATATATAACTATACAGTGCTAAATCAGCCTGTGTATCACCTTGAACAGAGTTTGACCGTTATGAGCTGCAGATCTATGAGGAGGTCGCAAAGATGCCACCATTCCAGAGAAAGACGCTTATTCTGATAGGAGCTCAGGGAGTTGGCAGGCGGAGCTTGAAAAACAGGCTCATCGCTGTGAATCCTCTGAGATACAGCACCACTGTTCCATGTGAGTGTGTGAAACTAATGGCTAAGGCAACTTCATTGTATATTTCAAGGTGTTCTGTCTTGGTACATGTTACACCTTTCCTCACCTTTTACCACCAGTCACGTCACGACGAGCCAGAGAAGAGGAGAAAGACAATCAGAACTACTGCTTTGTGACCCGGGAAGAGATGGAGAAGGACATCAAGGGAAGCCGCTACCTGGAGCACGGGGAGTATGATGCCAACCTTTATGGTACCAAGATTGACTCGATCCACGAAGTTGTGGATATGGGTCAAACCTGCATCCTAGACGTCAACCCTCAGGTTAATTTAACGCACACACATGCACACTCAATTTATATAAATAGCAAGTTTGCTCAAGTGGTTGAGAATGAGGTCTACAGATTTGGTTTGGACATTGTATTTTTTGTTGTTCAGGCCCTGAAAATGTTAAAGACTGCTGAGTTTATGCCATTCGTGGTGTTTATTGCTGCTCCTGAGCTGGACACACTAAGAGCTATGCACACAGCTGTGGTAGAGGCTGGACTTACTACCAAACTACTCACGGTAAGTTATGAGTGGATTTCAGTTTACCTAAATATTTATAAATTATAACGGTTTGGTTAATTGTTGTTGCCTCATTTTGTACCAGGAGAACGATTTGAAGAAGACTGTGGATGAGAGTGCCAGGATACGCCGGGCCTATAGTCACTACTTCGACCTGACTATAGTTAATGACAATCTGGACAAGGCCTTTGACAAGCTGCAGGAAGCTGTAGAGCGATTATTCATTGAGCCTCAGTGGGTTCCAGTCAGCTGGGTCTACTGATGTAATGCCCCCCCTGCTGGACGGACAAGGCTGTGGGAGCTGCTAGGCCGGGGACAAACAGGGGCACAACCCTGTTCTGCACACACACAGACTAAGTGTTGGACATCAGTCCTGTGTTCATTTGGGTCTTGCACAAAGGTGCATCAGTGTCACCTGATCTGAAATGCAAGATTCCTTAATAGCACACTATGCAACTGACAACACACAGGAAGTGTACTTATTGGCAAAATATTTTTTTTAAAGAATCCTTCTCTTCGAATGGATTGGAAGAAATTACTGGCCAATGTGTCAGGGTGTTTTAAAATAATAACAAAAGCAGTGTTTGCTAAACCCTGTTATTTTCAATTTACATCAGTATGTAAGATAGGTGAAGTGTATTTATTTTTCAAATCAGGAGGGTTTGCTCATTGAAAAGGATGATACCTCAGTGTTACAGTTTACAGTGTGTATGCCTCCAGTACGTCATCTCAGTTCGTCCCTCATGTAGAATAGAGTCGTATGTATCTGAGACCTGTTTGATGCTGTACAGGAAGAAAACGTTTTACTGCCGTGTTTACCCACTTCTCTCTTTCACTCAAGCACAACAGAAGTGTAATATGTTGACGGTCATACATCTGGATCACGTGCGTGACTGTTTGACCAGTGACTACGGTGCTGTGTTTGTCTGGAAGAAAGAAACTTTCCACAGGACTCTTGAGCAGGGTACTGCATTTCAGTGAACCATCCCTTTTGATGTGATATTACTAAAAAACTTAACAGTTTTAATAAAAGTTCATATTTACTTATAAAGGTTATATTTTACAAGACTTCAGAAAAGATGTATTTTCAGATGTGAAATAAATGATGTGTTTTATAATGATGTGCTTTGTATTTGCTTTTTGATGATTATGGCAGAATTCTATGACAAATGTGTTGAATGTGTTCAGTGTGAAGGAAACAGTAACAACCACCGCTGACATGGTCACATTTTATTTTTCCGCAATAGAGAAAAATATGCAAAATATCAAACCTGAATTTAAAACTAAAAGAAATGTGCATTTAATCTGCATCAAAAGTTAAAATAATAAAAGGCAGGTTTGCTCAAGTGGTTGAGAATGAGGTCTGTGGTTGGCACATTAAAAAACAGCATCAAAGATGCATGTTTATGAAGAACAATAACATGGTTTCATGAGGAAGTGTCACCAATATATGACAGTTAAAATATTAGTGCTGATAAACAATCTGAAGTGCAAGATGTCCCAACAGCCTCAGTGCTGCGACATCACATTAGATCCCACGTAAAATAAGTAGTGTTTATTTTACTTTGTTCCCAGCCCATTGATAATTCTTGGATCTGATTGGCTTGAAGGTTTAGATCAACCTTTGGTAACACACAGATGATTACTTAAAAATTGATTATAAATCATGTTTTTTTTCAATAAAATCTTAGAGTACGTTGATGTCTTGACATTTTAGTTTGATCTAAAATCCATAAACGTGACAAATTTTCTCCTCAAAACCTTTGAAGACTTGTCATTGATCAGTGATTGTCTTTTCATCGACTAAAGCACAAAGTGACTGTCTCATGAGTAAATGTAAGTAATTAACGCACCGTAAAATGCAGAAGTGTTTTAAATAACATTCTACAGCACCAGATTGAATTTATAAAACACTCATAAATAACACTTGTGATCCCGTGCCCCTCATGCAGGTGTGGTTAGTAATAGTTTCTGGTGGATTTGAAGGCATTTTCCATTCAAACTCCGAGGGTTAATGAGGTCAGACCTCTGACAGCGATGCACAGGACCAGAGGAAGGTTCCCTGACTCCTGGTTTATTTCTGTCCTCACAGTGTCCCCGTCTCTCTTCAGGTGCATGTTGGAGGAGGCGAACAGATGTGCAGTCTTTTCATACACGTCCTCTGTCAGAGCGGTCAGGTGTGCGCTGCTCAGCGGCAGCTCTCCGCTTCCTGACGCACACTGCACCTGGAACAGGGGGGAGACAAAGTTGAACATGCAGCTGGAGCTATGATGCATCACCCATGTAACGTGAGGTTTTCATTTTGTAAAAACCGCCTTCACTCACCAACAGCTCCAATGTGTTTAACACTGAGTGGCTGCAGCACATTCCCAAGACGCCACGACACTCATTGGTCATCTCTGAAAGGGAAACACAAAGACGTGGGATGAAAACAGAACTTCAGGATACTCTACACGCTTCTCCTCATGACA
Source organism: Limanda limanda (assembly GCF_963576545.1). Taxonomy (NCBI): domain Eukaryota; kingdom Metazoa; phylum Chordata; class Actinopteri; order Pleuronectiformes; family Pleuronectidae; genus Limanda; species Limanda limanda. Next base: position 14,745,765 of record NC_083646.1, on the reverse strand, counting down.
TTGAAATGATGACTGCTAGAGACTGACCGATTTATCAGTTGGTCATAAAGAATTCAACTTAATGAGCCTTTCACAGACATAGGATGAATGACGTCACTGCCCCCCCTCGATTAACAAACAACAGCTTTCTAAATTTCCTTTTTTTCCACAAGATGTTAATTTTATTCAAACTAGCTGATCTTGACCAAATGTCTACCTCTGACAAAATACCCTGTGATTATTGTTGCAAACCAATTTCCTTACAGGGAAAAATAACCTCAAAAAACTAGACATTTTATTTTATTGAATAAACAACGCTGAAAATATATATATATGTTTACATTTGGGATAAAAATATGTTTATTTTCCTAAATAAAGTTCTATATATTTGATAACATTTGTGTTTAATTTTCATTTATAATAAAGTTTATGGTTGAACTTACATATCTTTGTCGTGAGGGTTTGAAAACAACATCTTATAGAATAATTTTCAACTATATATTAACAAAAATATCAGCATGGCCCCAAAACTCCCTATCAGTCGGCCTCTTTTTACAGGACTTCATGCAGCATTCGACTTACCTAATGGGTAAAGTAATAAAGGCTGCACAGAGAGTACTTTTACCCACCGTCCAAGGCGCTGCTAATGAGGTGGAGTGCTGTGAGGAGGGATGTGGCCTGGCCTGCCTGAGCTGTCTCTGCTTCACTACACTGCTCCACGAGGTCCAGAATTGCCTGGACGTTCTGTGTTTGGTTCTCTGTCGTCATAACATCACCCAGGACGGAGCTCTTATCCTGGCACATCTGGTCCAGCTGAGCAAGAGGAACACACCCATGTTTAACAGGCAGTCGTAACAGAGGTTTATGGTCTTAACTCCACGTTATCATTGTGCCTCTGCCCTGTCCCACCTACCCCATCCTGAAGTGCACGGACGGCTACTTGGTCCTGCATAACTTGAGTGAGTTGCTGGAGCAGAGAGGACCGTGTGGAGGCAGGGAGAGTCGACAGCAGCTGGAAGTAATCGTGAAACTTCTCAAGATCTGTTCATAGAAAGAAAAAGCCATTCAAAATTACTCCAAACACAGAATGTGCGAATTATGTAGCAGGCCACTAAAACCTTCAGATAAAAGGTTCAGGTCAAAGCAGATGTTTACAAGAAGTTATCAAACCATTCTGATAAGACTCCGAGGTCGTTTGTGAGCCGGGACATATTTCTAAACACGTCATCATCTACAGTCACATGTTCCACAGCTGCCGAGAGAAAAACAGTAATTTACCTTGTTGAAGGCGGCTATTATCAAAAGCGTGCAGATCAGCTCCGGAGGCACCACACAGTCGTGTGTGAGCATGGCCGTCGACTTCAAAACCTCCTTTGGTGTCTGACATCAGACACAACTCTGAGGAAAACGCAGCATGTCACATTTCACATATTTAATATATTCAGGATCAGTTGCTCTGGTTAAATATGCAAATGTATTGGTTTAGCTGATGACTCCTCACCATAGCAGCCATCCTGTTTGATCTCTAGTTCTATGAGGGCATAGGCAATGGTAGTATGGGTGGGAATCTCCATGGTAACATTACTGTCTTTACTCAGCTTCCCGTTCTCTTTCAGTGAAACCTGCAGAAACAAAGAGACAGCAGACGTTTGACTACAGACTCTAAAACAACAATTACTGCTGAAAAATAACAGCTGCTGGGGATGCACCCTTCACCTATGAATGTGTCTCTTATTATGCAAAACATGTGGGAGTCAATACAAAAAATTATATGTGGCTGAAATTGAATTTAAATCACTTTTCAGCATTAAATGGCACAAAGTTAACTTCCACTTGTACTACTTAAAAAGCAAAGATAAGTTAAATGCAGAGCTGAAACTCATTCAGAGAAAAAGAGACCTTTTATAAGCAGTATATAGATAATGGGTTGATAACAAGAGACATTATGAGATTGTTTCAGTTTTACTTCTCTACCTTGGAGCACTTGGGCCCACAGGAGGTGAGGCTCCCTCCACACTCTCCGCCCTGCTGCACCTCCTCTATGACCGAACAGGGCTTGGTGGTCACAATGCGCTCCTTCACAATCCCCAGCACGCGCCTGTGCTTCTCCTTGGCCTGCAGGATCAGACAGTGGGACATGTCCAGGACCCTGAGACAATGAATGTACAGCAGCACCAGCGTTATATTTTTCACTTATGTAAATAAAACCCTCTTCAAATAGAAGCTTTTCTCTTGTGAGTTTTCATATTCAACTGACTGTGTGTTTTGTGTGCAGCTTTATGAGTGGACAAAGATCACTGCTGCTGTGTGAATATCTGTAACACAGAGGTCAGGTGTCTGGTGTTTTGCCGTCAGGACGCTGGAGACAGGTCGGGGAACAGACCTGCTTTTGGATCCCTGCAGCAGCTTCTGCACATTCACTTCCTCTTTTTTCAAACTGTCGAAGGACGACTGGAGTTTGGACGAGTCTTTGCCGCTCAGGCTCACGCTGGAGTTGCTGAAGTTGGCGTCCACAGCTCCCTGAATGTTGTCCCCATACGTCCCGTTGAACTTGATGAAGTCTATCTCTATGGTAACTGTGGAAACAGGAGGAAATAGGGTGCAGTGCATGAGCAGGGTTTTCTGTGAATTTTTTTTTATTTTTATTTTTATTTTTTAAACTGTAGTGTTTATTCAGATTTTTTACATTTACACATACAAGACATATACAACAAAGAAAATTAAAAAAAGTCAGTCATGGCTGCAGGTATCCTTATTCTACAAAATCAGATTTATACAGTTTACAGTTCACATGTCTTTCGTTATGTCATACAACACCCATTTTTTCCACTTTGTTATGGAAACATCTTCCTTCAGTGGAAGTTGGTAGGTCATTCTCTCCATACAGTATATTTCTCTTACAATCCCTAACCATTGTTCTATGGTAGGAGATTCAGTTTTGCACCAGTCCCTTGTTATTGTTTTCTTAGTTGCAATCAACAGTATCTTGACTATATATCTATCGTTTTCTGTGATTTAATGCTGCAGATATTCAACAACTAACATGACAGCACATGCAGGTACTTATACAGAGTGTTTGGTGTTTACCTGGCTGTAGGAGGGCGTCACCTGCCAGGATGTCATTCAGGTTAAAGTCAGTGGGGAGATACTTGGGCTTCTGCCAGAACCAGAAACGTTTACGCTTCACCACCACAGTCAGCAGCTCAATGGTGTCATTGAGGCTGGACACAGGGATCAGCAAACCCCCATGATCCACCTCCTCCACGAAGTTCCTGGTGGCTGTGGCAAACATCTCCCACCTGGAGGGATGAAGACAAAGACCGCAGCACTCATGTGGGCTCAACTGACTTTGGTCAACAATCCTTCCACCGTCCCTTCATTTCCTGTCTTTCTTTAAAAAAGTCCCCATAACAACATCAATACACTGAATGCATGTATTTCTGCCTGAAGCTAACATGCTAATAGCGTCAACAAACACATCAGCCTCAGCTGCTTCTCTCAGGATCGAGACTTCAGGTGTTCGAGAAACAAAACTCAGCATCGTGGATAAAACAGAAAACAACTGTTACCGTGTCCCCGGGTGATTTGTGTTCTGAGGAAGCAGATCAAAAGTTTTCTCTGAGCTCAGACTTTAAGAACAGACAGTTCTTCTTCACGTCAGTGTGAGGCTGTTCAACACAAAAGACGCTCCGCCCCCTCCTCAGGAAACTGTGGGCGTGTCACTGAACACTGTCAACACACCAGACCTAGGTTATAACACAAATAAAATAAAATAAAATAAAAATTGTGATTTACAATAATAATAACAATAACAATATAAATATAAATAACAGTACTACTACTACTATTAATAATAATAATAATAATAATAATAATAATAACAATAGTTGTATTTTCCCTCAGCCTGCAACATAATTTTAAGAATATAATACATGACATAAATAAAAAGAATAAATAAAGCCACTTACGTTATTTAGGCCACATTGAATGAATTAAAGAATTTGATCATATTCCGGTAAAATATGAACTGTCCTTTTGATTGTTCAACCTGAAATTAAATGACATAATTCTCCCTCACGTGGTTTAAATATTATATAATAGAAACGGAGATTTTTTTTCTTTGTCAAAGCTTCAGGCTGTAAACTTGACAACAACACTGCAAAGTTCACTGATGTCTCTTTGACCGTATAAGCAGCAATGCGGCTCTTTGCTGACACCTAGAGGCCGGTTCTCAGTGACTACACACAGACGTCACTGTCTTCACTTGACTTGTAGTGTTGTGTATTATCGTCTGTGATGACAACCAGAAGTGCTTTTTTAGGAAGTTGTTTTTAACACCATATAGAAACGTCATTGTTTTTCTCTAAAGTCACTCTGACCACAGTCTGAAGGAGACAGGGGACATGGCCACAGCTTCATGTGCTGTCTACATACCAGGATCACATGATACAACTTTCTATTTAAGATTTATTGAGACAGTCTAACAATATTTAACCACCAGAAACCAGACATTTAAGTGATCACATGACATGGCCCTGCTGGCTCACCTGACTGACGCCCATGCTCTGTCCCAAGACCAGCAGACAGATCCCAACTAAATGCAGAGGTTTATTAAAAGTAATATGACAACTTTCTGATAATAAATGTGAATAAAAGAGTGTTTTCTAGTCTTGATAATCACTCACGGCTCTTTACAGTACAGTTTTGCCACTCACCCTACATTCATACATTACATCTATGTACAACACTGTCACTCATACACAGCCATCAGGGACATTGAGGGGTTCATTATCTTGCCCAAGGACACTGTGGAATTCAGGATGGTAAGTGGAAATTATGGTAATAGCCAAGGTGCTGTCAGTGTTTTGCACAAACAGCCCCAAAAAAGAAATGACTCAACAGAAAGAAAGCATCACAGATTTTATTTGAGCTCATGGAGCATAGCCTCTGAGACTTTTGGTCACAAGTCCTCCCCGAGTCCACAGAGACGACGGTGCAAATGGATGAAGTGAAAAATAGCTGGATTTGATGTTTGCTACAGCAGCTCATTGGTTCACAATCATTGACGCAGTCATAGCAAAAAGCTGTAATTACTCAGATGAAGACAGAAAGAAAAGGTCAGTAAGGATTACAGATCATGTGTTCTTAAGAGTTCCTTACAAAACATTAATTTAAAAAAACACTTAACATATGCAACAAAAAATAAATTAAACAATATGAGTACAAGCAGTAAGGCATCAGGCAGGTGCAGAATAGATATTACATGTGTTTACTTCATGACTGGCATATCAAGGCTAGTTTTATCTCAGAGGTAGAGAATGTCCATGATGAGACGGCAGCTAAAGTGACCAGTTGTTCGGTCCATGTTACGCTAGTGTAGAGCAATAATTAATGGAGACCTATTATGCTCATGTTCTGAGCTTCATAATTTTTCTTTATATTATTTTGTAAAAAGGTTTAGAAGCCCTAATGTTTAAAAAAACAAGACTTCCTCATTCTGCCTGTTGCTGCAGCTCCTCTTTTCAGCCTCTTGGTTTGTAGCTCCTGTCTCTTGAACATTCGAGGTGGGAATGTGGGCAAAAATCTGTTTACATCGATCAACTTTTTCATAATTTAATTGCATAAACATCTTTACACAACTTAGATAAGCACTTGCTATTAAGGCAACAACTTTGATGAACTGCAAAAACGAAGACAGGATTGGATGTGGACGGCAAGACTGGGATACAGACGTCACCAGAACCAGCCTGGGTCACAGTAGAGGCTGCGCAGGTGGAAAATGTGTGTGAGGTACATTTCAGGGGTCACCACAGCACCGGGAAATCTATGTGGGCGAAGCCGAGGTCCTTCCTCAACTCCCAGTACGTGTTGTTGCTCACCCACGTATCGTCCTTTGACCTCCTGAGGGGAAAACAGAGATTCCAGATAGTAATGATGAAATGATTGTGTTACCATGACAAGCTGCAGGTGAAGGCATTAAACATACACTATCTATTTTGGGCCACTAGGGGTGTTTTGACAAAAACAAACATTACTACAGAGAAATCAGGTATAATGTTGACAGCACATGTAAAGCATAGTAATGTACATCTATATATACTAATGCATGGAAGGAAATCAATCCTATCAATAACAGAAGGCCTAGTTTGATGACATCATGAAGCATTGTGGGATCATGGGAATTGTTGCCTTCACTGTCATTGCTAATGAAAATCTATATGATGAGGGAATGTATAAAAGTTTTATTTGCGTTACAAAGCAATGAATAATCCTTTTGAATTATCGGTCTAGTTGTTGCATTATGTATTTCTAAGCTAAGAAATTCTCACTTCTCTATACATGACTTTCTTTAGAGGGGAGGTCTGGGCTACCTGAAGAAATGAGGCAGATGTGTGGCATTGCTCTCCTCCAGGACTCTCCGTCTTTCTCTCTGCAGCTGTTCGATCCTCTGCTTCTGCTCCTCTGCAGCCTCCAACTTCCCCTCCTCCAGCAATCTGCCAGGACACATCCATTATACAAACATTATAAAACATCTTCAAATATTCAAATTTATTCTCCACTTGTGTGTGTGTTATTATAACTCAATTATGGACAAAAAGGAATATACATAAATCAGGGTATCGAAATAACTTTGCTGCCAAATGCCTCTTATTTCTGTGGCGCCTTGTGACAGCAGCCTTTAGTTAACAGACTTTTAAACCGTGCAAATGTCATCTCAAATAATGTTGATGGATCTGAGAGTTTCTGAGGTCACTTACTATTTTTAACATGAGCATTGATGTGTCTGTTTCGGTGCTATTTTGATCATAGCGTAGGGTGTGCACTTTTCAAGACGGCTCTCAAGCGTTCGACTGAGATTCGTGATGTGAGATAAAAAAAGATGTGTTGCTTAGATATTCACTGGCAATGTGCTATTTTTTGATATCATCATATCACAATACTGTGGCCGAAATCTAGTGTTTCTTTCAGTCTTATCTTTCAGGATATTGCAGAAAGTCCAATCCTACGTGCATGAGAATATACTTTTATTTTCCCATCTGTTGCTCTAACCTTTGGTCAACTCGTAGCCTGGTGTCTGTGGTTGGCAGCAGCAGTTTCAGAGATGGGTCCAACTCATTCAGTTCAACAGCAAACTTTGTAAAACCATAGTACTGCTCATGGTCCACTGGCATTGCATCTGCATAGCAAACAAACAACCATGGCGTTAAGATATCATATTAGGGAGAAATATGTTATACAGGTTCACAGTTGCTAGAGAAACCTGCCATACTTGCTCTCCAGATGCACGTGGCTGAAGGTGGGTCTCCACAGAAAACCGCCTCATGCCACTTTCCAAAGAGTCTGTGGACCACCTTCCCTTTCTGATCCGTGACGGTTCCCTCCACCTCGTTCACACTAGAATTCCAGTACTTGGCCTGTGAAACCAAATTGACAGAACAGGTTAATCTCCTTGTCGTGTGTCCCTGCAGCTGAGAAGGAACGGACAGTGCAGAAATCGTGACGGAGTCCAGTCGCAGTCAGCAGATGTTGCTGTGGCGTAAAGCACCAGAGTGTGTTGCGTGGCTGCTGTGCTTAATTAGAAATGAGGATGCATAATGAGTTCTGGCATGTTTTGGCTTGCCATGCCGCGCAGCTTCAGGTCTTTTAAATTGGACACAAGCTAAAGCAATTAACCTTCTCCTCTGGGTAAAGCCCTCCATGCACCTGATATTGACAATATCAAGAGGATCTTTGCTGACCTGCGTGTGAAGACGACCATCTGTGGAGAGAGCTCATAGACTTTGGAAGGAAGTGCAGTTTTTACTATGACTGTTGGTGACGTGTCATCAATACAATTCACTGAAAAATGCCTTTTCATTTGAAGTTGTTTTGATGAGACACTCTGGGGCTCACATGCTTTTACTTCACTTTTGGGGAGTCCACCTTTATAAAGAATCTATGCTACCAACACTAAGATATGGCAATTGAGAGAGCTATGGTATTATGGACCAACAATATACTTAAATATATTAAAATACTCAAATATTGTGGCCTATAAATCACGATAGTTTACAGTATTGGATATACTTATGTCATAAATGTGGTGACAACACTCCGTAAGGCCTCATACTGGTGTGTCCTGGTGTCTCCACCCAGCAGCTGTGCAGAGGGTTTCACAGTCTAGCACTTCTGAAGAGATGTAAATGTTATTGGTCGGCTCGGGCTGCCACGTCCACAGAGCCAGAGCAGTTGTTGGCAGTGAAGTAGACATGGAAAATATTTGATTGATTCTCTCCAGATCACTTGCTTAATTCCAACTATTTGATTTAGTGAAGTTATTTAAAGAGCAAAGCCTCTCTCTCCTCCTTTGACCGTTGCTCTCGAGCCCAAAGTGAATATAATCATAATTAGTCTGGGATCAAAAGGAACATAAGACACTGCAGGCAGAATTGATAACACGTGTCTAGAACAATAATGCCTCTGTTAATAAAACCCTATTGAAAGGAGATGTTAGAGGTGGCCAGGCTCTCTGGGTGCAGCACTGAATACTGATACTAAATAAAACTCTAAATGATTCTCCAGTGTTAATCTCACCTTTATCTCTATAATAAACAATATTAAGAAACTAAAAGAAGGGGATGAGATTTTGGGATCAGTCACCTTCTGTGTTTGAGCAGGCTTGGTTGCCCACAGTTCAGAGGCAGAACAGAAAACACTGACCGAAATGCATCTGCAATTACATTTTTGAAGTATCTGCCTTCATATGCAGAAAGATGTTTATGCAGATTAGCAAAAATGTCGTCTGGACACAACACAATCAAAAAGTATCACTGTTGTGGAGAAACATTTAACTGTGATTAAAGCCACTAGTCAGACTGTAAACATAGCAAACAGAAGATGGAGTCTTGGCCCGCATATCTGCTGTCATACGATGGGCTCGGAGATTGATGACCTCACCTTAACAAATGTGATCTTGCATTGGCAAATGTCACTGCTGGTGTTTCGGATGGTGATCTCCCCGTAGTGCTCGATCCAGCGCTGTCCACTGAGAATGTTGTGGATGCAGGACGTGACCTTGTTCCACTCATAGTGGTCTCCAAATCTAAGAAAAAAGAGAATATAAAACTATTGATTAACCTGTTCCCTCACACTTGTCATGGTCATTGGTGTGTGCAATCTGTGTGTGTGTGTGTGTGTGTGTGTGTGTGTGTGTGTGTGTGTGTGTGTGTGTGTGTGTGTGTGTGTGTGTTGTCCAGGTAATACTCATGTTGTAGGGACCTGAGTCTGTTAACATAGTCACATTATGGGAACAAAAATCCCCATGATATAAATCATAACATTTTAAGATGAAGACAAGTTTTAAGGTTAGGTTAATTTAGGTTTAGGTTGAGGTTAGGTTAAGGTTGGACAAGAAGAAACTGTGGTTAGGTTTAGAGTAAGCCTCTAGGAAATCAATGCAATGTCCTCTGAAGTTAAACAGACAGATGTTATGTGTGGTGTGTGTGTGTGTGTGTGTGTGTGTGTGTGTGTGTGTGTGTGTGTGTGTGTGTGTGTGTGTGTGTATCTTTGTATGTGTGTGTGTGTGTGTGTGTCCTGTGCTGGAGGAAACGAGGCAGGAGAGACTCACTCCGGCAGAGTTACATGAGTTGTGCCCACAGGAACAATCTCCATCGACTTCCCCCAGAACTTGTTCTTACACCTGACATCTACAGAACCAGGGGGAGAGAAGCACATCAACATTCATCCAGAACAACCAGCTGCTCCGTATCATGAACAAAAAACAATAATAGATCCAGCTCATTTATATATTCCTCTACCTTGCCAGAACATGAAGTTTTTAGACCCTGCGTGACAGGCTGAGATCGGTGGGTGATGGCTGACCTGACCATGACAAAGGGGAAACAAAGAGCGGCGTTAGAACATAGATTCTGTGAGTTATGATCAGAATGCTGTGATTGTTCAACCAAAATTTTAAAAAACTTGCATACTTGCTCAGCAACAAATCGAAAGCCTTTATCTGGCCGGTCAGACTCGTACGTCTCTCCCAGGAGGGGGTTGAACGGCTTTCCACCAGTTCTGTAGTAGCTGGATGCATAGCCTGACACAACAAATGTAGCTATGTATACCTGCATAAACACAAGACAATACAGTTAGTCACTTTATTCACAATTTTCGAGACTGAATAATAAGTTGCGGAAACTTTTAATTGCGGAATTGGGAAAACTTTAGGGATTAAAAAATCCCAGAGAGCTAAGACAATAAGCTATAGCACACATTTTTTATGATAAGCATCCCATTTTAATTCTCAGCACTTCTTATTTCCTCCTCATTTTACTGTAATGAACAGGGCATCTGTCTGAATGCTCCTCACATGGTTGTGTGCCAGGAGCTGAATTCATTTCATATCATAATGGGAGGCCGCACACTGCAGATGACTTCCACTGCTTTCCATATTACATTTATACACTGTGTATTGCACTTTTGTCCTTTATGACAAAGCCAGTCCGCAGGCTGCATCGCTGCACCTCCCACACACTCACAAAAGAACAATCAGGAAGCTTAAACTGAATCGCTACAAAGTCAGACAGTACACATGTGAGCTAAAGGGAAACACTAAAGAGTCCGCAAGCAGAAAATTGTCTCTCACATGAATATAATACAATAAGCAGGGCTGGTAAGAGCTCCAGCACTGGACAATATTTCTTCTAGTCCACTCAAGAGAAACAAAAGCCAGGAACCACTAATGGGCCATTCGGGGCTTTTACAAACAATCTGCTTCAATACATTTTTTGTATTGATAGAGGTCGGCAAAGCAAGAAGGTTATAGGTTCGAATCCTGGTTCAGTCGGGGTCTCTGTGTGTGGAGTTTGCATGTTCTCCCCGTGTCTGTGAAGGTTTCTACCAGAACTCTGGCTTCCTCCAATAGTACAAAGACATGCAGACTGATTGATAGAACTTTTTGACTTCTGACATCTTAGTCTGATAGTTCTCAGTTCCTGCAAAGGCTAGCAGGTAATGTATTTTAACAGATTCTACGTACGAATATGCAGAATAAGTTTGACTAATCATGTTGGAGCAAGCTTTGGTTATCTCTGGATTAACAGATTGTGTGGAGAGCAAGAGAAGTGGATCACATTGTCCTAATGCATCTGATATAGCCGATGGGATCTAAGATTCATAGGCATTCAACAAATACTAAACAATGAGTCTAACTTAATCAAGTGGTTTACCATGTTTTAATGTGGGGATTAACTATTTAACATATCAACCAGTAAGTTTTAGTGCTGGTAAAAGTTTTGGGAATTTTGGACAGAGTCAGGAAAATCCACTGAGAACTGAAAGAGAACATGTGATCTGAGCATTAAAACTATGAGCCTGCCGACTCTCGCCAAAACAGCGAAAGTCAACGTGCCATCTCACCATTCGTTCAAACGGGTCCTGTGTGTTGGCGGCTCTGTCGAGCAGCTCGCTGTACTCCAGCTCCTCACACAGTCTCTGCAGGGTGTTGAGCGGCTCATTGAGCTGCACAGGCATCGCCACCTTGGACAGGTCTTTGCCGATGTTGTTCCTGAGGATGTTCCACAGGCTGACGGTGCTGCTGTTGGGACTGGGAGAGGGCAGGCAGGATCTACGCTGACAGAGGGAAGCGCCTTCTTCTGCAGAGCCTGGGAGCAGATGGTGAATGAGGTCAGGACACAGTTATTTGTGTGGTACAAACAACAAACAGCATTTTGTCACTGAGCCCCTTGAAATTGGACCAAAGCTCTTTGTTAACCTGAGTTCGGTCTCTCGATTTCTGTCCCATTGCTGAAGTCCATGGAAATGTTGTCACTGACATCACTGTTGTATGAATCATCCTCCGACGCCTACAAAAAAAACGATTCAAACTTAAGTTGATAGATTAAAGACACATTTTTAATACAAGCAGCAGCAGGGGACTGTGCAGGCCTCCTTCAGCATTCTGTCACGTCAGCAGCAGATCTGGAGATGAATTGTCCCTGAGGACCTGGGGACAAATTTGCACCTCGGTGTGCTGTATTTTTAGATTTAAGTAATTAACTTCCATTTTCACATTGTTTCTGATCCAGCGGTGAACTGATCAGACATTTACAAACGAACATATGAAAGAGGAGAAAGAAGAAGCGGAGGGCAGACAACATAAAAACTTAGCTTTAATAATTAAAGATGCCTACAAACATTATGGTGATAAAAGGGAAGCAGTTCTCTCAGCGATGGAGGGAACTGTCAGAGCAGGGTGAACAGATACAGACGGAACTGAGTCAAATGTGTTCAAAACCTCAGATGGAAATTTAATTTTAGACTCAATTGTCTGGATTATTTTTAATAAATTAAATGAATTATGTTCTCGCCTCTGTCCTCTGGCTTTTTCAATAACTACAAGACATATTTCCACAAAACTTGGTGGAAGGATGGGACATGGGCCATGAAAGAACACATTTCATTTCGCTGCAGATATAGATCAGGGGGGTGCATCCAAGATTTTTATCACTGTCTTTACCATTGTGAGATAGGACATTTCACAGATTTCCCAGGGAAAAATTCATGGATCCTGATGAAATAAATCGGGCATATTTCAGGGACTGATCCATGTGTGCAATTTAGTGCGGCTTGATTGAGTTTAAGGGGACTGCTGGTGGAGGTAGGTGCTTGACTGAGTGCCATTCTATCTGGTCTGTACATACTCAGTAGGACTATGCAAAAGCTGTATGGCGAATTTCCACAAAACTTGGTGGAAGGATGGAATTATTTTGGCATTGATCTGGACAAAGGGGCAGACCAAGAGTTTTATTTTTTACATTTCACCAATATCGCAGAAAATAATAGTTCCATGAATCTTGAAGAAAACTATCTGGCATATTTGAAGGACTGATATGAGAGAGTGTGTGCAATTGGTTGCAGATCCAAATAAAAATCTGGATTTAGTGAATTTAAATGTGGTTTCATAAGGGTACGGCAGGGCCCTGGTGGAGGTACGTGCTCTACTGAGTGCCACTCTTTGTTTCCCACTCTACCACTGGGTTGTATCAGGCAGCTGATGCAGCAATAATGGATCAAACCATCATTGCAGAAGAATTAATTTCAGCCCCAGACATCAGTATTTATAGTCTATTCTACTTATTGATTCTGAGTAGGAAAAAAATCAGCGTGGAGGGTAAAAGCTTTAACACTTACACTTACCTCATTTTCAGAGGAGCTGGCGGACAGCAAGACTTCCTGTGCATCGAAGAACTCGGACAAAGACTCTGCGACGGAAGCTCTGCTCTCATTGGACACTTGGTGCACAAGGGGAGGGGACGCATCAGCGGAGTCTTGTTTCTAGGAGACACAGTGTGCACAGCTATAATTAAGAGCAGGTAGGGAATGACCTCATTGTAGGGAGGGAGCGTGGCAATCACAGGGTCATTCAGAATACAATGTGGAGATAGAGAGAGCTGCCTATTGAAATGACTATGATGTGTCAAGGAAAAGGAAAATTAATTACTGCATGCTTTCATGTGTCATAGCGGTATAAAGATATTTAAGAGCTTACAGTCTTTTTGTTTTTAATTCACAACGCTCATGTGTGACATCATTTGAACTGACCACATGATCCGCTTCTAAAAATCTGAACATTACATTTGTGTAAAGGAAGAACTCAGCTACAGCTACGATAAAAATACCTTTTTCACAAACGTATATAACATATTGTAGTAGGGTAGTTCTAGAGACAGTATCACAATATGTCAATCCTGCAACTTTGCAACAAGTTTAAAAAGCCACTCTTAAGGCAAAGTCACACAAACGCAAATGTATCGGCGGTGAACCTGCGATATTTACTTCGCATTTGCGTGTGTGGGACGTGGCCCTTTCACTGCAAACCAGCTATTTTGTTATATCACAAACAAAAAGATGCACATTTAAAATTAGCCATTCACGTAACTCTTCTTGCAACATTTGAAAACATGCAAACATATAAAAAAAGTATTTTACACAGAATCACATGTGGAAGTGAGTGTGCCCATCTCTCATTAGTTAATGGTGAAGCGGATTAATTAGCCAGGGGGATAATCTCAGAGACGGCGTATTAGTTTGGTCAATGTGTGTTCTACAAATTTCCAGGGACACAATTAAGCGGATCAGCTCGCTCTCAGGTCAGCAAATCTGATTAGGGGAGCAAAGAGCTTCCCTCAGGAGAAGATAATGTGTCAGGTAGTGAGAGGTCTTCCTCCGAACCATTAGACTGAGAGGAAGCACTTTCTCGTTAAAAAGAACAGAAACTCAACAGGGTTTTTTTGTCCTATTCCTGGTACGTCGTGAAGAAAATTCTGTTCACTTTTTTTTGTGTCTTTTTTTCCGTTGTCATCACAAGACAAAGTGAGAGCAGTGAGGGGGCGGGAGGAGCGCTAACGTTCGTTGAATCTCGAAGAGAGGGGAAGGACAGCTCATTCATTCCGTGGCAAACTCGAGACAGTGTAGGATGAAAAAAAAGAAAAAAGATGGAGATAATAATAATCATTGTGAAGGTGGTGATGAAGGGGAGAGGGGGGGTAGAGTCACTGCATTCCTGCACCCACCTGCACAGGGGCAGTGTGATTTATTAGTGTGGGCTCTACGATGTGGGACTCGGCATGAATCTTGCTCAGGCGCTCTCTCAGCTCAGAGTTCTGGGCTAAAGCCTGGAAAAATAACCAGTGTAAACATCATATATAGAAAACACCCGACATAACACGGAATATCATCATTTAGATTTACAACAGAGACATATGTGCAATAATAAACATGTGTTATCACATCAGCAGAAGGCAGAGAGAGTCCAAATGATGTGACTTACCAGGTGTGAGAGAGACAGTAATAGATATAGAGATGTATAGAGAAATGTAGAGACAGACAGACAGACAGACAGACAGACAGACAGACAGATAGATAGATAGATAGATAGATAGATAGATAGATAGATAGATAGATAGATAGATAGATAGATAGATAGATAGATAGATAGATAGATAGATAGATAGATAGATAGATAGATAGATAGATAGATAGATAGATAGATAGATAGATAGATAGATAGATAGATAGATAGATAGATAGATAGATAGATAGATAGATAGATAGATAGATAGATAGATAGATAGATAGGTAAGATAGATAGAGAGATACAGATATAGATAGATAGATAGATAGATAGATAGATAGATAGATAGATAGATAGATAGATAGATAGATAGATAGAGAGAGAGATACAGATATATATAGATAGATAGATAGATAGATAGATATATACATAGATAGATAGATAGATAGATAGATAGATAGATAGATAGATAGATAGATAGATAGATAGATAGATAGATAGATAGATAGATAGATAGATAGATAGATAGATAGATAGATAGATAGATAGATAGATAGATAGATAGATAGATAGATAGAGATAGAGAGACAGACAGACAGAAAAACAGATAGATAGGTAGATAGATAGATATATAGATAGATAGATAGATAGATAGATAGATAGATAGATAGATAGATAGATAGATAGATAGATAGATAGATAGATAGATAGATAGATAGATAGATAGATAGATAGATAGATAGATAGATAGATAGATAGATAGATAGAGATAGAGATAGAGAGACAGAGACAGAGACAGACAGACAGAAAAACAGATAGATAGGTAGATAGATAGATCACCTAAAACCAAAGATATTGTGAATAGGGGCTAATATAGGAAGTAACAAATATATGTTATTATGGCTTTATATGGTTTGAGCAGAGAGGCGGCCTCATGCCCAAGAAGAAGAAGAAGAAGAAGAAGAAGAAGTCGGCATGTCAATGAACGTGTGTGAATAGAGACAGAAAATAGAAAGAGAGTCAGGGTGGGAGGCACCTGGAAACATGACTGTTGAACGTGGTCATGTTGAAGTGGGTCGAACACATCACACCAGCAGCTAGTGATTCCTCTAAAAGACTCATCAATGTGTCAGGGCTGACAAGTGGAGTGGGAGGACATGAGAGTAGACTTAAAGAAGGTGGAATGTGTTTCTCGATACTGGTACAGATCTCCGTGCCTGCTGATGATGTTTGTAATTCACATACCGTTGCCAGCGTGTTCTTCAAACCGACAACTTGCGGCGAGGTAGGCGGACACGGTTCGTGGTCCAGACACGTCCTTAACCTCTCCCGCTCAGACGTCAGCGTACTGAGGGCCGACTTCATGGTTGCATGCACTGTGGCAACAAGAGGAGAAGCAGGGAGCGTTAGATGCGAAACCAAGTATTCATATCAAATAGAGCAAATCCCAGTTAGTCCACTGAAAGTCTATCACACACAAGTGAAATTTTGATTAGCTCCCATCCCTCAGCAGGCTGCCATCTTTGTTTAATGACAGTAATTTTCCCACGCCTTTCGTAATCGGTGCTTGGGAAGATACATTACATAAAAATGCTGTTAAAATGTTAAAAAAACAAAAAATTAATCAGTTAAGGCTCATCACACATCCTTATCTTCATAATTTCAAGTGCGCAATTTAAATGCGTTGACAGCTATTCCCTAGCCTGACGTTGTCAGACTCATTATTCTAGTCAGAATATGAGTCTGAGACCGCTCCATTGGGCTGTGATTATGGGGCGTGTTTCAACGGAACCAGGAAACCAAGTGCCTCTTCGCTCAATTGGATAGACCTACAACCAATCAGAGCAACGTAGTATGTGACGTATGTCAAGCGACGCATAGTTGTTAGTTGTCTGTTTCACGAGTTTGTTCACTCTATAAATAAATCAATGGAAATGCTGCAAATGCCGCTCGTATCTCCACCGGAGGCAAAGCCCCCAGGAAGCAGCTGGAGACCAGGGCTTCTTGTGAGAGCCCCGGCCGGCGGCGGCGTGAAGAAGCCCCACCGCTACCGGGACCCGGGACCTTCCCGGTCCCGGTCGCGAGGCTCTGAGAGAGATCCGTCGCTACCAGAAATCTAAATATGTCTCAGCTCTCCAGCGGCAGGCAGCGCTCTTTGCTGACGTGGTTGACTACGTCACTGTAGATCATCTGTCAATCATCGTATAAAGCCCGCCCTGACGATTTGATTGGTCCGTACAGCTTCTGTACGAGCATAGTTTCTCCCCAACGGAGCGACTCCAGACCGAACTTCCCGAACAACAAATGTTGTGGGCGGGGCTAAGTTCGTCTGGCACCCAGGCTAGCTATTCCCAGGAGCAACGATAAAATTGGGATATCATTATGTAAAACACAGATATTCCTCATTATTAATATGAATTTCTCGGAGGAGAAGGCAGAAAACTAAATTAGTCCCATAAGAAGCAA
This sequence comes from Limanda limanda, assembly GCF_963576545.1. Taxonomy (NCBI): domain Eukaryota; kingdom Metazoa; phylum Chordata; class Actinopteri; order Pleuronectiformes; family Pleuronectidae; genus Limanda; species Limanda limanda. Next base: position 14,728,484 of record NC_083646.1, on the reverse strand, counting down.
CCTTCTGTATACAAAAGAGATTTTTAATCCACTGTGGTTTACAAAATGCAAACCTCTGACGCGGTAGCAGCGAGGGGATGCTGACAGGGACCATCGTCAGAATTTGAACGAATGAAAACTGAGACTGACAGTTTATCAGTAATTAACAGCTGAATGGCGGCACCACTGTCACTTCTGTTCTGTTCTGTTCTAACAACACATTACCAGTGCTATCGTACTTGCAAAAACGACAGAGAGAGTTTGTAAAGTATTTTTTAAATCTTGAGTTTGTCGTACGTCCACATCAAAACCAATCTGCTCATTAAAATCATTCACTCACAGTCGGTGGCGATACGGCAGAAGTCCTCCTGGAGCTTGGCCACATCAAAGGGAGAATCGAGTGACTCGGTGTCGGCTTTGTCATTAGCGAGTGCAGCGGAGGAGAGGTTGGGGTTAGAGGCATGGAGGCGGATAGAGCCAGAGGAGATGCAGCTGGGTACCTGCATGAAAGAAGAGCAAATAAATCCAAAAAGGCCAGACACACACACAGAAAAAGTATGATCCCCCTCATCGTCATATTTTCTACCTGCAGAGTTGTTTTTACGTCTTTGTTGTAGTTTTTATTCCGCCATTTCTTTGGAAGTCTCTTCTCCTTCTTAGGGCTGTCAAATGTAGATGTCTGATGAACAAAAAAGACGACACTTGTAAGTATTTTCAGAGAATATTATTCCACAACTGGCAGTGTATGATGGAGATAAAGGATAAAAGAAGAGAACCAGAAGTTACTTTGTATAAAAGTCAGAGTCTTCTTCTGCTTTGGATGTGGTTTATTTACTATGCTGGTTCTTTAGACTTTAAAATGTTGAATTGTGATGAAAGACCCAAACAAAGGGAACCAGTCTATGAAGGGAACCAGAAAAAAAACGAGCGCTGACCTGCAGGGCTTGGATGGATGGAGCAGAATATGTTCGATGGAGGACTTCCATACTCTGAAGCAGGTGGTTGAGCTCCAGCAGGTAGGCGTCACAGACTGACAGGTCTGCTCAGAGCAGGCAAAAGATCAACATTGAGGGAAGAAGATTAAAAGAGAAACAGAAACAGAATCAACGCTTTGTGTCCCTTGTTGATTAAGGATTTTCCAACATTCTGGTTTAAAAAGACATAGTTTCCCATTTAATAGATAGGGAAAGTGTTGAAATAGTAAGAATTCAAATGAAGGAAGCAGGGGCGAACAGTGAATCAGTAATCAACGGCTTCTTTCTGTATAAACAACACTGTGAGCTATTTGTTGTTAGTACCAGCATCTGACAAGCATACAAATTAATTGAATGAAAACAAGTACGGCCCTCTTGTTGAATGCCTCCGCCAACCAGTGTGGTTTGAGTCTACAGACTCACATAAGGTCACCCTGACCTTTGACCACTGTTTTCTGATTAGTTAAGCTTTGAGTCCCAGTGTCAAATGGTCAAAATCTGAAGAAATTCCCTGAAGATAGATATTGTTTTCAAGAGGCCTAAAATGTGTGGGGTGAGGTCACCCTGACCTTTGACCACTCAAATCTAATCAGTTAGTCTGTGAGTCAACAATTGTGCTTAATGATTCTCTGGAGGTGTCCCTGAGATTTCCCATTCACGAGGAAAAAACATTTCTTTTGTGAGTTCACAGCAAAAACCTTAACTGTAATTCAGAGTCACTGAAAACAGGACAAACCTTCACGAACAAATAAGCAATTCCAAAACCTTTCAGCTGCAGCCTCTGTATAGGTCTATATAGTTTGTGGTCACATACTCGCATCGCAGGGGGCAGTTGTGTAGTCTCACCTTTGGAGCACTTGTCCATATCATCTGATGACTGGAGCCAGGCTGTAACTTTGGCCTGGCTGTTGCAGCTCACAGGGAAGGCTCCGACAGAATGCACTGTGGACTGTCTTTGTATAGACATGCACTGCGATAGCAAACAAAACCAAGGTCACAACAATCACTGTTTGCATCCCTTATAGAAATGTGTCAATAGAGGGGCTTTGACTGATGGAGCAATAAACACATTTAGATGGACACCAATATTAACCCGAGTTATTGAGTAAGACATGTAAACAGCATTTTCTGATTAACTTAAGAAAAAATAGGGGAAAAGAATTAATAGAATTAAGACACATGGAGCATTCTGACCTTAGCCGCATTATGTAGACATGTATATGTCTTAATTTAATTATAACGTCCTATTGGAGTTTTCACAGCATTTTGTGATATTGAAATGCAGCAGTTATCACCAAGGAGATGCGGTGTTCACAAAATTAAAAAGAAAACAATCAACATTGGCTTTATGCATTATTTCAGTTTGTTTTTTTTACTCTTGCAGAAACTTAAGTGGAAGTAATATTGACGTGCGTCATTATCAGACTATGCTCTGTAACATGTAATCAGTAATATGAATGGAAATATTCTTTTAGCAAAACAGGTAAACACCATAATCAGAGTCATGTTTTATTCAGAATCAGGTCAACAGTCAGATTGTTGGCGTCCATGTTAATGTAGTCACTGGCAACCATAAGCAGAAAGGCAGAGGAAAGCATTTACGGACCACTTTGTGTTCATTGACCGTATGCTGTGTAATGGAGATGTTTACCTTTCTGATAGAGGCACTAGTCTTGGCCAAGCTGGGGGAGTTGGGCGACTTGGGGGAGGAGTAATGAGGGTAGTAGAAGGATTTCTCATTAGGGTACATGGCAATCTCGTTCTGCCGATAGAGCCGATGGTGGCGCAGCTTGGACACCCATTCATCAAACAGCTCCTGTGACTTAATCTGCAGAGCAGATACCACAATCAGAAAGTAGCACAAGGACAAGTATGGTGAGGTCATTTTAAAGTCGTTCCAACGTCAGCTGTTCCAGGAAGTCACAGGCAATAATCTAAATAATCCATGTTTACCATCTTTTCCTGTAAGACAGGGGGGGATGCCTTATATGTATTAGCCTTGCAGTTTACCTTAAGGTGATAGATGTTTTCCTCGGCATCAAGATCGATGCACTTGGCTTTCTTCTTAATGGCCATCACAGAGAGACCCACATCAATGCGGCCGTGCAGCTTCCCTTTCTCAATCTGCCAACACATGTCAACACATGGTGCTTTAAACACACCGGAGGAGACACACAATGCAGCTCAGTTATTTTGTGCTGAAAGCAGCAGTAACAGTCTGCTCAGACCTGGCCAGGCAGACTTTCTGAATACAATGCAGGAGAATTATACAAGATTGACATTGCATTGTGTGACTCCTATCGATGACCAGGAGATTGTGAGGGTATTTCATTTACTGGCACAGAGCGCTGTACAACAAGAGACACATAGCGTCCCAGATGGGAGGCAGCCGGCAGGCGTCTGTACTCACATCAGCACTGCACTTGCCGTACTTCAGGATGCCCTTGTCCAGGAAGAAGTATCTCTGTGGGGAGAAAGAGGGACGATGAGCCGATGAGATGCAGCTGGGATGATGATATACGACATCCCTGACAGCACAAGTATGACGTCACTGTTGTGAGTGATCATGACACAGTCGGCCTCTTGGTCGTGTGTGTTGTTAATGTCTCTGCTGCAGCGTTGAGGGATCTTCTCCAGTGTCAGATCCTCTTATTGCCACACTGTGATATGATCTGAGGAGTGGAGCCCAAACGCTGTGGGGTTCTGGGGCCGATACAGATAATAGACGGTAAAACAAATCCGATATCGATAAATTGGCCGATATCTTTTTTTTTATTATTATTCCTGAGACATCATTATCAAATCCTTGATATTTTACACTTTTAGAAAAATCTCTTTTATAAATATCCACATATTGGTCTTGACATTGGGCGATCGATGATCCATCTGTCCACCGTCGATTGCCGAGATCATCGATAGATGTTTTTCAACCCAGCCTCGTCTCTTGCATCTGCCTCCCTATCCTACTTCCTGCTGTCATCTTCCTCCTCCTCAGTTCTCTTTGTAAATCCTTTCTCTACATATACAGAGTCTGACTCTTTACAGCACCACGATCTGCAAAGCTCTGACTGTAAGTCAATACTAAATGTATACGGTTCTATTAACCAACAGACCATCAGCTAATGCATCTGAGAGGAACACTGAGCCTTGGAGACAGCATCATCCCAGTGAAAGCTTTTAGACGCCGCGTGAAGAGCCTCTGACCCGGGGCACATGTGACTCCTCTGCGGATGAAACCATCTACAGCAAAAACTCATTCAATTACTTCAAAACGTAAATGAGTCACGTCAACAATTTTTCTTTTTTGCGTGTTAAAGCAACCTGGACCATGTTCGGTAAAATAGGGAAATGGAAAGGTCATCAGAAAACACGTCTTCATGTCATTGCTCTGATGAGCAGTGTAATTTAGCCAGGATCATTTGAAGGGATACTTCACAGAAAAATCATGAGATTCCTCCATACTGCTTGTGTGGTGTCATCCAAGAGTCCGAAAGCCCCGACATTCATATTCGACTTGAAACAAGGTAATTACCACTGTGGGTTCAGCCTAAATGTGTCCTTCCGGAAGGGATTGGATTTGCCTGCCACGCTGTTTCCCCTGAGACTCCAGAAGTGTTTTGTGGACTCGATCACTTCACCCACCCCTCCACCGGATAAGTGGTGAGAGGATAATGAGTGAATTTTCATTTTCCGGTGAACTGTCCCTTTAAGGACATCCCAGAGGTTGGATCATACCTTATGCCAGCCCTTCATAGGCCACTTTCTCCTCTTCAGCATGTAGCCCTCCTGTCTCTGGGGCTCCAGGACGGTGCCAAAGCCTCCACGCAATCCCTCCACTATTTCCCAGCTGTCCTGTGGGCACACATTGTCTATGAAAACTCTGAGATGTACACAAACATTAGCCGACACTCAATTTAATGCAGACACGTGCAGATTAAAGTTGCCGTGAGGTGCAGCCGTGTATAAAGTGAATGAATACATCAAACAACAGCGTGAAGGTCAGTATCAAAAGTATATTGTAATTTTTTGCTGCTGTTGGCAGTGTTTAGAATTGTGTCCTCTGCTCCATGAAAACGCTTCCATACAAGGTTTGGTGTCAACTGCAAATTTAACCTCATGGTCCCACTTATTAAATTATCTTACCCGTCTAATCTTACGCTTCACAATAATAATAATTTCCTGATGAGATTAAAACGCTCAAGTCCAAATCCCCTGCACATGCAAGGATTAAGATGATATTTCATCACAGACTAATCCAGATAGCTGTGTCATGGACTTCAGTGAGATTTCCAGGACGGCAGCATAAACAGTATCAAAAGAGGGCTGTGTAATATCTTTGAGGACTCACTTGTGCTTCATAGCACGAAACGATTAGTTGATTTATCAGTTAGACAGAAGATTGGTCATCAATCAATTTTTGTTCAGAGAGGCAGTCCATTGATTTTCCACACAGTTTGCTCGTCACAAGCCGAGCTACTTAGCTTGTGGAAACAATCGCTTGATGTCGTTTTTGAAGTATATGTATTTTTAACACACACTGGACGAGTGGAATTTGGAAAGACTTTAAACGTTTACCAGGCAGAGAAAAGTCTATCGTTGGGAGGCAATCTCGACATTTCGACATAGTGGTAACACTCAATATTTCTATATAACCTGATACACAAAAAGACCCACACAAACGTTAGTAAAGGAACAAATGCAAAAGAGTGATATATATTTTCCTGAGCATTACAACCAAACAAACTAAATACTCTTTGCACTATCAGAATTTGAATTCATCACAAAACTAAAATTTAATCTTATTTTATGCCATTTGTGTTCCATGGGGCAAACAGGAAGTCAACCACATCCTGGAAGCTTTTAATGCTGCAATTTTAACCCAGATTTTTGTTATTTTGGTCTTTCTGAGCAGTTTGAGAGCAAACAGGATAGAGTGTGGGGTATCATGTGCGACAAAGATCACCAGCTAAAATCAATTATTACATATATGAGCTCAAATGGATGCATCCTTTTCAAAAGTCTATCTATCACAGATGCAATATTCCCTATCCTTGCCATCCAAGGACGAGGCTTAGCCCGCAATCCTCTGTCTTGTTACCTCCACGGAGAAGGTTATGTTTTCACTCGTGTCTATTGGTTTGTTTGTTCATTTATTTATTAACAGGATTTTATGCAAATACTACCAAACCAATTTCCTCCAAACCTGGTGGAGGGATGGGATCTGGGCCTGGGGAGAACATATTACACTTAGATGCAGATTAAATGGCGAATCAGGGATCTTTTCTTTTTACTGACAGAACTAGACCATCATGTTTGATGATCGTTTGGCCTCGCTGAAGGTATGTGCTCTACTTAGTGGCATTGTAGTATAAGAATAGTGATTAGTATATGTCTCTTACTATTTTCTCACTTTTAGGAGCAATTCATGAAATCACTCTTTAAGGTGTAGTTCCTTGTATGAATGCGGCAATGGTGATACACCTTATGCATCATGAATTTTCCTATAGGGACAAAAACGCAAGAAAGCTGGTCACGTCACAGGTGTCAAGACGGACTAGGCAGACGTTTGAGGTGACTCTGTGTTTGTTGTCCCAGGGCGTCCCTGACTACTCCAGGAGGAAACAGTCCTGGCCAAACAAACTGTATCAGTCAGAGACGCTGACTGCTGGAGGTGAGGCGGCCTAAAATAAACCCTCTTATCTGATGGGGTGGGGGATGGAGGTCGTGGAGGAGGGGCGTGGCTTGTGGGGCGTTCTCTCCCTCTCTCTCTCACCATCTCTCCCTGAACGCTCGCCCTAGCTCCGATAGACACAGTCACACACAGTGAGTCATATATATATACCAGCCAGGCGCTTTGCTTCAAGGTCAAGGGACATTTTCTTAGAGGAAACAGTGACATAACAAGATGTTGACTTACAGGGATAAACATCAGGCTAAGAATAAAGGAAACTGGGATGTTTAAATATAAAAATCTGTAAATTAAGAAATCGTGAGAGTGCAAAGACTCTCTGGCCAAATGTAACTAAGATCACTAACTAAACGTTTGGTCATGTTTGTTTCACCTTTAAATACAAAATAAAGTGATTTTATCCAACCAAGAAATATACAACATCAGTTATTGCTCAGCTTAAGAAACTTTAAACAGATTTATGGTGTTGAGTTAGCTATCACACTCAGTAGAGTGTAACTTCAAAGACCCAAGAATCCCCTTATGAAACCACGTTTAAAACCACTGGATTTACTTGATTTGGATGTTCACCAAATTGCACACACTTATAAATATCAGTCCCAAACCTGATTCTTTTCCAACAGGATTCATGAATTATATCTTGTGAAATCCGTGAAAAAGTATAAAAAAAAGTCTGCAATGTTAGAGAAAGTTCCTGGAATTGCTGGGATCTGTGCCAACATTTAATGGACTCTTTCTAACATTAAAATCTGAGGAGTAGTTTATGCATAATCATGTAGACAAACAGCAAACAAAAACAAAAGGGACAGGGGGGAAAACAAAACCTCCTTGTCGGTTATAAGGAGCGTTATAGGTGCTAGTAGCTCAGGCTGTAGTCTCCTGATCAAATGTTAGATGCGTTGCTCTTATCTGATCACATCTGGTCAGTGGTTGGACAGCTTCAAGTGATTCTTTCATAATAATAGCACAGCAAGGTCAAACTCAGTGAGTGAGAGAACCACAACAACACTGACTTCTTCAGTATATTTAATTAAGAATTCATGTTAGATAAGAATAAAAGATTTCTTATTTGTATAAATAAAATTGACATTGACATTGACATAAGTAATACAAAACTACAGTCCAAGCATGACTGAGGCTTATGAGGTGTGAAATTGCGATTTTAAGGTGATATATATTTATTTATTTGTTTGTTCAAACGTCTTTGCAGGTGAAAACACTTGTCTATGTGTTATAACCACTGGTGTCTGTGTGTCCGACAGGGAGGACTGCACAGGAACTGTATTACTTTCATTTCCAAACAGAAAAGCTGTTGCAGGTAATGAAAAATTAATGAGTCTGCTGCCAACAGATAAGTGCTCAAGGCAAATGCAACAACAGTGTGTTCACGGTGCTGATATCTCCACTAATGTGGATGTGAGAGAACAACCTTTGAGGGGGAAAATGCATCTAAGTTATTCAGAAGCTTCTCTTACATTTTGCCACATTTGTAAGAAATGCTGTGGTCTGAGACTACAAACATCTCTGAGAAAGAAAACATCTCCGTCAAGTTGGCAGATCTGATTCCTCTGTGTGTGAGATATATGACGCAGAGCGGCTGAGATGCGCTTGTGTCCTCAGGCTTGCTTTTGTAAAGAGCTGAATAAAGTCTCACAAGAACATCTGAGAAAAACACAAGATCTTTTCTGAAATGGAATTTGGTGTCAGGTCGTTCTCCTCCCATGGCCCAGAGAAATCCCTGAGGGTTGCCCGATGCTATATTTGCAATTAACCAGAGGTGTAAAAAGTACTGAAATATTGTACTCAAGTATAAGTACCTTTACTTTGATGAAATTTTACTCAAGTACAAGTAAAAGTACCCATCTAAAAATCTACTCAAGTAAAAGTAAAAAGTAGTTAATTTAAAATGTACTTTAAGTAAAAGTTACTTAGTTACTTCCAACAACTTGATGGGGGCCGCTCCTATACAGTGCAAAAAAGGACAAGGGGCCATAAATCCAATCCAAAAACAGTTATTTTTAATTAAAGGAGAATCTTTTCAAATATAAGTGCAATGACATTAAACATGTCAAACATTAAACATTTAACATGTCAACACAACATTGAAGAACTATTGGGAGGACATGTCAAGACATGAACCACATGACAGCTAAAATAAAAAGTTAAAATGCCGCTATGTCACTGTATATTTAAACTTTTGGTTAAACTTTGGTCCACCTTTAGAGCACTAGTCTACAAACATCTTGCTGAGATGTGGCCACAGGTTTTCTTCATATGCTTTAATCTCAACTGGCGGAAAGTTCGATGCTTCCGCTTGTTGGTCGTCCGCAATATCATCCTTCTCTAGCTCTCGTGACATCGACTCTCTAAGCAGCATCTACCATCAGTGTTGTGCAAGTTCACACCTCTCATGAACTAGTTCAAAGTTCAGTTCATACAAGTAAACATGAATAGTTCACGTTCATAGTTCACCATTTAAATTCTGAACTAGTTCATAGTTCAGTTAATTTCATAGTTTTAAGGTGGAAAGTGAGAATGAAAGACTTAACTTGTTTTTTAAAGAAAACTTTATCCATCACTACCCCTTGCCTAAAACTGTACTTCATATGAATCAATTATATATATTATATATATAATTTTTTTTTAAATTTTTTATTATTGCTAATTTACCCTGTTTATTTATTCATATCCTGCAAACAAAAGGAACAACAAATCAAAGTTTTGATACATTTATTTTGAAATGGTTTCTTTTATTTTGAAAAGGCACTTCCCGAATAATACGGAAAAGATCACTACTGGCAGGTGTGCCTCGCGCACAACACTGTCTACGACTGCAGTGAGAATTGCCTTGTGCCTTGAACTATGTTTTTTTTTTACTCAGTAACGGATGTAATTTCCGATGTAGCGAAGTACAATAATTCAGTCAAAATCTACTTAAGTAAAAGTAAAATTACCCATTTTAAAAACTACTCAAAAAATTACAAAGTGCACAAAAAAACGACTCAATTACAGTAACGTGAGTAAATGTAATTCGTTACTTTACACCTCTGCAATTAACAAAATGATTAGGGAGAAAAATAACATATAATCCAAACTGTCTGTCTGCGTTATATCAGGGAAATGATCTGGAAGTGTAACAAGACCACAGAGGCTAACTGCACCAGTGAGCAGTGAATGACGTGTGGCCGGATGTGCATTTGTAACGTGTGACTGGTCCTCCAGTGTTTCCAGCTGGTGTGAGTTACCTGTCGGCTGTCATGCTTGGACGAGGAGCTGCTGTTGCTGCGTGACAGGGAGGAGATCTTCTGTGACATGGCCGAACTGCGCTCCTCTGAGCCCATCTCGCTGCAGACTGGCTACGTCCGGAGTACCAGAAACATTCCTCCTGCAAACAAAGGAGTGGAGTGGAGGTCAAGGGGAGAGACAAAGAGAGGACGCGGGTGGAGAAAAATGGCTTTAATAAGCAAGCCCTCTAAAAGCCCTTAGCTCTCTCTCACTGAAAAGGCATTAGTTTATTCAAAGTGATTCGTTTTTTCCATCTTCATGGAGCAGAACTAAGGGACACGATGATGAAAGCTGCACAGAAGGATTCTCAACAATCCAATCGGCAGACGAGACTGAAAGACATGAATTTCATAGGTGACTTCAGATTTAAATCATGCATATCTTACTCATATAGCCAGAGAAGGATAATCAGAATTTACGAATGTTAAGCATTAGCTAGAAATACATGCACTCAGAGGTATTCAGAGACTTTGACTTGAGTTAAAGTAGCAATCATACAGTAAAAAGTCCTTCCGAGGATTCCTTTAGACCTATTATCATCAGTACAAAGTTGCTATTACAATTTATAATAATGGTTTTATGATGCCCAAACAATCGACCACCTCTCTCTCTCTCTCTCTCTCTCTCTCTCTCTCTCTCTCTCTCTCTCTCTCTCTCGTCGGGAAAGCTGCTGTTCCATGTGAAATCAGCTTTATACAGTCTCTGAAGGCTTTTATGTTAAGTGTTCCCACACTTGTGACGACTTGTCTCTGCTGTGTTGACAGCGATTGTTTGTCTCCGAAAACATTTGCTCCAGAGAGGATGGCTCCTCACGTGAGCTAAACAAGGCACGGGATTGGTTGATATACTGCCACCACCCAAGGAGATGTTGCCAAAGCGTGTGCCGTGCATTACAACAGACCTGACCAATCGATTACTACATGAGTTGCCAACTATTTTATAATCAATATATATATATAATTGATAGTTGTTGCCGCCATAATACAAACGTTGGAACCATGGCAGCTGAGAAGGCCACTCTTTGCGTTCTTGTGTAAGAAGTCTAAGGGGTAGATGATATGAGTTTTAAAATGTTTTTAATACGCTTGAAAAGAGAAGAGAGGCCGTCATTTCCGGCATATGCTGCGATCATTACAGAGCGGGTCAGCGAGCCAATAAGAGCAGGCTTCATCAGGAGAGGGCCCTTAAAGAGACAGCAGCGAAAACCAAGTCTTTCAGACAGAAGCTGAAAAGAGGAGCTGCAGCAATGGCCAGTATGAGGCAAAGGAATGTCTTTTCTCAACAGTTGAACATCTAAACCTTTTCAAGTTAAAACCCACAATAAAATTATAAACCTGAATATGACTAAAACAGGTCTCGGTCCAGTCATTGAGCAACTAAAAAAATATAAAAATGAACTGTTGGTCAGTAAAAACATGTACTTGATGTCATGGTGTGCTTTGGGAAATTGTAACAGACATTTTTCAGACTAAACAACAAACAGACGACTATTTAAAAACATGTTTTCCTCAGAAATTTACTTCAATAATAATAATTAATCGTCAAAAAAAAAGAACATGAAAGAAAAAGTGTATTAACAGTAGTTAGTTACTTCCCACTATTCATATAAACTTGTAAGTTGATTGCCTACTGATTATTTTATCGACTAAACACCAACTTTTTCTTTGGAGGGATTTTGGCTTCAGTATTTTAGGAGATGACAGAGTGGGGGGGGCTCATCTGACTCCACAGACGGCTCATTGACAAGTGTCACATGTAAAGATGTGAGATAAACAGTGTCACGTTAAATTAACACTTCAACAGCGTGTGAAAATAATGGAGCCTCTTTTTCGAAAATGACAACCTTCAGTCAGCTGCCACACTTCACACAGTCTAATTAACAACGTGTGCCTGGTCGACCACATCAGCACGTACAGGTGCATTTCGCTAATGAACTTTGAGTGGCCATTTGTCGTTAAACAGGAAAACTGGCACCAGTCACAAGTGTTTGTGTAAATATTGTCAGTCCACATGGTAACACGCATCAGATCATCACTATAGGTTACAAAGCAGGACAGAGTTTTGAAACCATTCTAAGGTCATTCATTTATCATTAACCAGTGACCTTTGGTGAGATTTTGTCTAAAAGACAAGACAGTTGAACATATTTAAGTTTTTTCCTTCTGTTCCTTCAATATATTATGTTTAGGGCTACATACAAATATATTCGCTGTTCATTATACAAAATATTTCAATATTTTTGATTACAATTTACAGCGTTATAAAAAAATATCTCTCACAACATGACAAATACCTGCAACATCTTCGTTCGTATAATTAAATAGGTACAAGTAAGGCTACAAGCCACCAATTATCTTTTTTTTTTTATAATTCATTTTATAATTTACTCTCCGCCACCAATAGTGAAAAGTTCCTCCCAGAGTTCAAAGTGTCATCTGTAAACTGCTTCTTTGTACAAACAGGAGTTCAATACAATAATGTATTTAATTTATGATAAAGTATCAAATCCTCACATTTCAGAAGCTGTAACCAGCTACTGGATAAAATACATAAATGATAATTAAACTACAAATTTAGCATTTTGTCACTTTACTCACAAGGTCATCAACACTTGTTAAGTATCAACAACTGTGTTCTACTAAGTTAAAAACATAACGGACATTTAGGATTTTGCATTCAAATCAGACAAATTTGAAATGATAATGATGAATCATTTATTGGTCTCCTCCCACCTCCACTGAATCAGACACGCCACGTGTTGATTACCACTTTGAAGCAGCGGCAAGGTTAATCATATTACCTGCTCTGTATCCGCAGGCTTTGCGCTGCATAATGGCCACAGCCACTTGTGCTGCTGGAGAGACAAAAGCATGGTCATCTGAAACCTCCCGTCCAACACCACGCAGCGGACCACAGGCTTGGCGCTCAATTATTTCTGCATGTAATTAATCGTACCAGGACAAAAACAATCTAAGCCAAAGACAATCATGATATATGACACACTAAATGTCATCCATAGTACATATCACAGCTCTCCATTGCCCATGTTTTATTCATCCACTTTCCGCAGATCACACCAGCTACTATATGAAGGTCTCTCACTCGGCCATCCTTCAGGGAACCCTTTCATCTGATACATCAACATCACTTCTCAGGCTTTCATCATGGTGGCAGGAGCATCCGACGACAGAGCTCCAGTAATTACCCTTTCTAACAGAGCTCATTGACGGCAATAAAGAAGTGCAGTAAGTGACTGCGATAAAACCGTATTAAATTACAGAGGAGCTGTGATTGAGGTTACTGTTAGTATGGATTTTAACTTCACTTGACGGCTGCTGCTGTCATTAATAAACTGAGCAACACGAGTGAAGAAACTGTAGCAAACATGGAGAGCGAAAGTCGAACATGCAGAGCAACATGCACGTCTGGTAAAAACACGAACGCTGACAGACGATGAATGCTGAGTGTGTTTGTCCAGTGTGTTGAGGACAAAGAAGCAGAAAGGATCACAGGGACAAAGACAGCTACAGGACAAAAGATAAACACAGGCCCCAAGGAAAGTTCGACTGCCATCATGGTGGCCTCCTTTTCATATATGTGTACATGAACACCTGTAAAAATATGCACATGTGCAGGTGCATTTACACAAAAACAAAAGAGTGCAAGGTTTTGTGATAACATAAGTAATCTAATCAAGGCAGACATTAAACAATACAATATATAAAATCTGATGTCTTCTGCTGCAGGAAACCTGCTGACTGCTGTAAAAAAATAATTAAAAAAAGTCTTTAAAGATGGCACTGAGCTGACCTTTAGAGACAATGACCGTGACTCATGTCCCATTAACTTAAATATGTGCCGGGCTGTGTGGACAAAATCCACATCCTAATACACATGACAGCATAATCCCAATGTGTATAAATTGAAAAATCACAAAGAAGGTCAAACTCAAACTTCTTGGGTAAAAAGTTGAATAATTCTCACACATAATATTTAGTGTTGTAACGGGATCGATAGATTTAACTGAATCGACAATATCTGACTATCCTAGGTGGGGAAAAGACAAAGAAAATATTATACGTCTACAAGAATACAAGCTGTACTTCATCACTATTCATTTCTCAGGCCCTATTTAGCCTGTCACCCCTTTGTTAGGGGAAGGGATATACATGCAAATGCTCTTGACAGAGTGTGGAGAAAAGGCTAAATGGTTTGTGAAGAGGTGAGTGACACGCTTGGATATTCCAGTGTGGGTGGGACACATTGGGGAGACAGATGTGGAGCAACGCTTTAAAACACCTTCTTCTAATTGTAGAACAACTCGAGAACCTCCGTCAGACGGAAGGAACCCAGAAAGAAACCAAGCAAGTGACTGTAGTGGCTCTGAGGATGGAACCATCACTCTGTAGGTTGGTCCTCCTCATTGGTCAAGAATGAAATCTCTCAATAGCTATTGGCTGGATTACCATGAAACTTGGCCGTCATGATTCCCAGACGATATACCACACAGACTTTGTCCCCTGACTTCTCCTCTAGTGCCACCATGACGTCACATTCTTGAATTACCCAGAACGTTGGTTGATTACTAACCACTTGCAAAACTGGTGGCAGCAGTGTCCTTTGTGTTTTTAGGGTGTTTTGAATTATCTAGTAGAGAGCAAACAAGTCAAAAAGGAAAAGAGAGATGCGGGACAACATTCAACTGAAACCGCAACCATTGGTCATTTTTATTATTGACTAACTTTGATAACAGTCATGAGAAATATCTAGCTTTTTTGTGTTCAAATTGTATGTTTTGTTTAACATACTGAACAGTGCATCACACAAGACATAGAAAAGTAAACGATACTCATTTTTAAAAGTAATTTTACTAGCAGAAAAATGCTTGTGTAATTACTCAAAGATAATCAAAACAGTTGACCATCAATTCTCTGGTAATCATCCAATGTTTTCAGGTCCATTGCAACAACAGACACTGAGCCGTGCTGCAATTACATGGTCAAGTGTCTTGACTCAACAGGATCCTTAATGACGACGTATTCCCATCACAACTAATCATGTAATTCCAATGAGTACGGTTACGGGCAAAAACCAGAATGTCTAATGACTATCAGGAAGTGTTTGAGGAAATGGTTCCATTTCATGAGGTGAGAGAGATGAGATTTAATAGGCATATATTATATTATGGTTAGTTGAGGTGTATCAGAGAACAGTCAGCAGCCAGTCCTTACTCACTGCAGTTATCGCTGCTTAATGTCCTTCTGAGCCGCACTAACTAGATTGACAGAAGCTGAAAGGCCTCCATTATTTTCTGCAGTTCATGTTGCAGATGTTCCTCGGCCCCTCCACTGTCTCCACAGTCTGCCAAAGGGACTGACAAGCCTAACAAGCATCATTAGGACGTGACTCACCGGAATAAACGTCTCATGGTGGCCCCCCCCCCGCCGCGCAGCTTTCTGAGGAAATGGATTCATGTTTGCGAAAAAATGAAAGCACTTAAGCTCCGATTGGCAGCTGATGCTCTGCAGTAATTCAAAGAATTTGGGTGGGAAGTGGGAACAGACTTTGAAACACACTCCCACTGCGAAGAAGAAGACAAGCGAATTCATTTTAGGAGAGACGGAACACTGCTGGAGATCAGTGATGACGAGGGAAAGTGTTGCCTGAAGCTGCCCTCGAGGCACAGCCCCCGGTGAAAAACGAGTCATCTCAAACTATAGATAGATCATCGACTCTGACCAGGCTGAGAAGATGATATTTAGATAGATGCACACAGGTTCACATAATCCCTTAAATTATATTTCGTATATAAATTCCAGCTGGGTTTCTGTGTAAAGCAAACAAATATGTGGGAAAGACTATAATAAGATGAATGAGTCTTTTTATCTTGACTGATCAAACCTAATTATTTACTTTGCAGAAAATCAATGTCGATTTGAGAAGGCTTCAAAAGGGCAAAAATCACTTCTTTTTTTTTTAACCTCTGAAACTATCTGCCTACACTTGACAAAACAAATGGCCTCGGCCTTCACCACACGCCCAACATGGTGTTGTGGTAACCACCTTATCTCTGCGGTCAGCTCATTCCTCTTAATCCAGAGCTTCAAGCAAGCAGCTACAAAACAAACTTTGGCAACTCTGATGAAGAAATGTCGTCCACCCATCAATCTGGATAAATCCGAATCAGTAACTCATGCTTCATTTTGATTGTGTTTAATTTCCCTCCGCAGGATAAACTTCATCAGTGCTCAGTTTGTCCCGAGCTCCGGATTATTGTTCCTGTTTGTTTGCCTTGGAAACATCACACCCATTAAGAGCATCGTCTGACAGCCTCCACCCACTAAAGGGAACACATTTGCTGCATCTAAAAGTTACCACTTTAATAACAGAAATCACATTACATCTGTGCATTTCCCCGCTGAGAGGATGCCACTTAGTCTTTGTGTGGTCATTATTGAAACAGAGAAATACAGAGAGAGAGAGAAATAAGGAGTGAGGTGGAGGCGAAAGGCAGAGAAATATATTCTCCCTTTGGCCACATTGAAATCATTATTGAGATTTAGTGCTGCAATACATCTGCTTTTAATTATTAAAATACACTTCTTTACTTTGGCAGCATTAACAAGCTGAAGTTATGATTAATTTCAACATCCCGATACGATTCTGTGTTATATGAGTGTGTTTGACATTTTGGGAAATACCTGCTGGAGGATAAAGATAAATATAGTTTAGTATATAATTAGTTGGAAATACCAGCCAACAAGTAATTTCTTTAAATCATACAAAAAGTCCAGCTTAAAAACCTGTTGCTTTGGTTACTCATTTTTTTATTTACATGTTTATATATGTCAAAATATATATTAATATGATACTATTTAAAGATATAATTACCACAACTAATCAGTCTGATGTAGACATTTCCATTTCCAATTTTCATGCTAAGCTAACTGCATGCTAGCATTAGCTTCATTCTAACCATAAAAACATTAGAGTGGTATAGCCTAGCATGACAACACAGCTAGCCTAGCTCTGTAAGCAGCCCCTTATCTTTGAATATGAAGCCTTTCCATTTAATTTACTTTATTTACAAAATTGCAAACTTACCTAATCAGACAGCACCCAAACAGGAAATAGTTTGTAATTATTTTACATTTAAGTTGAATAAACAAGATATAGTTTTATTAAGGTGGCTTTACAGATGCTGTAAATCATGTTTCCAATCTTTATGCTAAGCTAAGATAACTTTCTGCTAGCAGTGTAGCTTCGCATTGACCAGACAAACATTAGAGTGAAATTGATCGTCTCATCTAAGTCCAAACAAGAAAGCCAATCATTTCTGAAAATGACAAACTGTATGGCTCTATAGTTGAAGGCCTTTCAAACTTTTAGGCAAAACGGCCTGTTTTCATTTTTCAGAAACTCATTCACACACAGAAACATTTCCTCCAGTTGAATTCACTTAATAGACACCATTTCAAAAGACTGACGACCATCTAGTTTCTTCAGCGGCGAACACAGACGGTTGAGAGCACTCTCTTCAATGGTGTCTCATTCTTTTCTGTACCCAATCTCCGTTAAAATGATGATCACAACAACATTTGCATACATGGGCTCTGATCGGAGAAATAAGAGGAGAACACAAGTGGCTAAAATTGTAATGCAGTATTTCTTTGATTGTGTCTTTCAAAGGTGATGTGTTTCGAGTTTCAGATCAGGGTCCTCAAGAGGCTCCAATCTGTCGAAGAGCAGAAGTAACACACAGCTCCACCTGCTTCCTGATCCATGTGAGAAGAGCAGTAATTATTTTCCTTCTCCAGCCATTACGTCTGCCCTGTATTCTTCCCAAAAAAGACCTGAGCAGAGTCTTTGGGAGTAGGGCAAAGAAAAAAAAATCTCTCTTCTTAAATCCAGCTGCAGTATCAGGGCACCAAACAAGAGTCTAGAAGTCGTACCATATATCCTTCAAGCTCTATCTTAGTTCAGCAGGGCAGCACCCAGCAAGCCATTAGCCAGGAGACAGAAGATGGCTCCATCCCAACTCGACATCTATTATTCATCGGTACATCTCTTGATCAGGCAGGTTAATGTTTGCCAGCCCACGTTTGTTTGTGCGTGCGACCACACCTTCTCTGAATGAGGCGCACAGATGGTAACGCCGGCTCCTGATCTGCTTAAGGCGGCACGGTGAAAGGTTGCCAAGAGCTGGGTGGGGGGGAGCCACTCCAAAAATCAGGCTCAACGCTGCAGAGCTTAAAATGCCCACTGGCCGCTGTAATCTTACATTTTCAACAGCATAGAAAACAAGTTTGAATCTCTCTGTATTCATCATTTTCCCAGCCAGAGAAAATGCTTGCAGTTGTGATCACAATAATAACACAGAGGCACTTAAAGTTCCCTCTCGCTAACTTCCTGCTGCTCAGGGCGTGTTGTTCTTCATTCATGTCGACTGTCTCAAATACAGCAGGCTCTGTTTTGCTCACTCGATCACCAAAGCCGCAAAGCATCCTGTTAATCAACCACATCCTCATCACACTCCCTTCCCTCCCACACCTCCATCCTCCCTCCCACTCTCTATCTCTTTCTCCTGTCTGCTCTGCTCTAAAACATTGCAGTGTGGGGGAGCCTGACAGCCCCATAACTCAACACGCACTCATTAGGACGCAGACATCCACCGACAAAGGAGTGGGGGGAAAAGAAAAAACATGAATGCATGACATATAACAACTATAGTGTGACAGTACGATCCAGCTGTTACTTCCCCAAAAGATTAAAGTGGTCTGATAGGGACGCAGCAGCAGCATCGTGACACGATGAGTGACCTTTCATGTAAAGTGCCTTGAGGTAATATATATTAGGATTTGATGCTATACAAATAAAATTGAATTGAAACGTCTGCACAGTCTGTTACAAAGTCCTTAGAGAGCAGACAGGACATGGTCTTCCATTGCCCTCCACTTTTGGGTAGACAGAGATGACGTCAGAAACAAATACAAAGTCGTAAATGTTCTGAAAAGCTGCAATTTCAAGTTCGATGATGGCGGGATACTTTTCTCTTGAAGCTGCGATAAAAGTGTGAAAGCTGTATGCTAGCAAGGCTAAATATCAACACAGCAATGCTAGCAGCTATGTAATGCTGTACAGTGGTGGATTGGGCCAAATGCTGCTCTAATTAGCGTGCTAACAGGCTCAGTGACAATGGTAATGATTGTAAAGTTATACTTCCCATGTTCAACTTGGTTTATGTTGTTAGCATGTTACTAATTAGCACCTAGTAAACTACAGCTAAGGGTGATGGGAATATGTCATTATTTATCCGGGGTCACAATCCAAAGTATTGGGTTGACCTGATGACAGATGCTAATTTAAGTTAGATGATCTCCGGAGTCAAGCTAATTGATCCTCTTGGGACATTGAACATTTATTGCAAATATCAGTCAATAGCGATGCACCCCTGTTACCCTGATATTCCACTTCCAACCGCTAAATGTCAACTTGGTGAAGTAATGGATTGCTCAAGGATCATTAAGATGAATCCTCTGGGGAACATGAATGCATACAAATGTCTTCAACAACAATATTTGATCCTAAATGTCCAGGAGTACTGATCATTGGGTGAATCAGAGAGCTGAACGGCTAATTTTGTGAACTTGCATGCTAATAACTTAAGATGCACGGCTGAGTTGGGACAGAAACACAAATCCATAAGTTTGGGCTCTTGAATATACAAAGACAGATAAATAAATATGTAGACACGCAGGTTGAAGTTTAGCCAGGCAGTATAAATGCTTTTAAGAAATAGGAAATGTTATAGAAATATTCACTTTAAGAACCTTTTCATGAAATTAGACTATATCATCTTCTTTATTAATATAAATATTTATCAGGGGCCAATAACTGTAAATATGAAAATATATAAACTATGTCTGACCTGCAGAAATTTGTCTTGACATTGATGTTTGAAAAAAACATCAATGTTAAACCGGAAATATTATTTCTGGACTCAACGTCTACATTATTTAAGCACATCAGAGCTTTTATCTTTTAACATAGTGAACTTTTTGAATAATTTAGTCCTATACAACAAGAGAATAACTGTGGGTCGGATAGAGCAGCTCAGTAGAAACTCGACTTTGCTCTCAGAGTGTGCTATTGTTATTAAGTTAAACGTGTCTGCCGGTGTCGTTAAAATTTGATGTTGATATCTGGCGGTCTCTGAGGGAGCTCCCCTCAGCCTCTCTGGTGCCTGGAGGAGGATGAAGACAGGAGCAGCACTCTGCCATTAAAAAACCATACCATCAATGAGAACAACTGAGCAAAGTAATACAAGTGAAACTCTAATGCTACTATTTGTTATTTTGTTCTTGCTTCTGGAAAAAAACCTGCACACTATGTTACTCTCTGTGTTGTAAAAACATATTTACCTGTTCGCATATAAACCCACAAGAATAAATCATGAAGGTCTGCCACATGCACGAGAGGCTCACAAGAGCTGCTCTGCTCCCAGTTTATCCACTTTCTGTATTATTCACCTCTTCGTTACTGGATACACAAAAAAACTATTTGTACTATCTTTTATTTTAAGCACAGGCCCTGAAGCAACATTGCATAGATTACTGTAAGACGTACACCATTTGGATAACACTGGCTGCAAGTGACTTCAACTTTAACTTGTCCAGCTCTAAAGCATCAGCACAAAAATACACAATAGCTGTATACAGTGTAATCTAATAGATTACAGGGTCATGCACATTTATATAAGATTCAGCCTGACAGGGGAAAACTGAAATTACCATAGAGGTCAGGCCCCGATGCAGTGAAATGCCCGGCTGCTGCTTTAACCACATGCTTTTGCACAGACACGTGTTTTTCTTTCCTGCTGCTTCATTCCATAGATCGCATTCATTCCTCTCCCTCACAGTCTCACATGTGTTTCACTGCAGCCACTGGTTTGGGTGTGACAGGAATAAAAAAAAAATTAAAAAGCCTCAGGAGCTGCAATAAGGAGAAGTGACTAATTGGCCTCCAAACAAACCCAGAGTCGCCCGGTGAACACAGCTGGGACAGTGGAAACAGAGAAGGGGTCTAGAAGCTGAATTTGACCAGAAAGTATTTCTCTAAGAAGCGTTTCCACAAGTCAAATCCAAATTTCAAGTTGACATTGCTCTTCTCTGTCACGTGTGCACCCAGTCTGAGGGCAGGATGTGCTAGAACCACCCCCCCTTCCTTCGTGCCATTCATTCATGACCTGTTTTACCGATATCCCCAGTGGCCCCTATTTATCCCCAGACATGTTTGGACACACAACAAGCAGCACCTGAAAAGACTCCCTTGTTTCACCGTTGATGCACAACTCCCCAAAGAGCTGAGGCCACACTACCATAAATGTCGTAGAGGGAAAGCTATGTGAGCCATGGTGATATTTTGCCAAACAAAACAGCTTTCACTCTACCGGATATTTTAGGATTACGACTGGGAAACTTTGGCGCGAGCCCCATATTCAGAACTGGAATCACCATCATTACGGTGGATTTACACAGATTTGTAATTATCGGTGTGCTGATAACTTCTCCTCCATCTGAAATCCTCCATATTCCTGTTTTCGCTCTGTGGAGAGTTTGAGATGCTGAGCTCAAACCTTGATTGAATCTGAAAGTGAATCATGGTGCTCACTGTATCACACACACCTACATGCACTCAGCATGAGAGAAACAGTCTTTGACTCATGAAGAGATTGAGATGCACTGAAAGAATGCACAGACCTAAAGCTCATATGGAAGCGGGCAGACTCCACAACTTGCCTTTACTTGTCTGGAAGAATAAAAGCAAAGGTGGGCTCGTGGAGTTTCCATGGAGACTGACAGGATCTGTACCTACCTTGAACAATGCAAAACATGGTATTATGTAGGTTTAATTGAGGGTTTGAAGTGAATTACATGCAGTTAGTTTGCCGTTGTTTCACTTTGAAGCTTCAGTCTGAGGAGATTTCACTTAACTGCTGCAAAATGTTTCAGTCACATAAAGAGCTTGGCAACTTCACTTTAGATGCACTTTTCTACATCACTATTCAGCTGACCTGATCCTACTGCTGACCCCAGAGGGAATGACAACTCCTACTTTAATCTGGTAAAAACAACATCAGTAAGGATCACTCACCTTGGCAGAGTCAGAGATGTGACCTCCAGGTCCTGAAGGTGTTGAGCTTGAAAACAGAATATTCAGGTGCAGGAGGATAAAGCTGCTGAAACTCAAAATTACAGCCTGAAGCGACACAGGCTCCCTGACTCCACTCTGACATGCACACACTTGCACCATCGGGCCCCTCTGATCAGCATCACCCTCTCCGCCTCCGTGCGAGTGGAGGAGGGAGGGGGGTGCGTGAGAGGCTGCTGCCGCGTCCAATCGAAATGAAGGACAGCAGATGGCGTCACATGGAAGGGGGCGGGGCTCGTGTCATTGACAGCATCTTTTCCGTGACGTGTCGAGGAGTATCCCCAAAAGCAAGGGCAAACAGTGAAGACCACGGTCACCACAATGCAAATGGCTCTTTTACTGATGGAGCCTTTAATTTATCATATAGACTACCTGCAAATGTATTTTAATCTTTAATGGTTGTATATACATAGATATGGAGCTGATATTCAAATAATAAAAAAAAAATTGGGGATAACAGCAATATGTATGTTTTACTGATTATGTCATGATAACATGATACAAATGAAAAGGTATGAGAAACAAGAAATATTCTCAGAAACAAAAATAACATCATGTGATGGCTTAAATGATTATATACCACCACCTGCTGGAGAAAAGGCTGAATCACAGATTTTCATCGGTCCTCACAATAAAAGAAATTTAGTCACATTGCAAAATAATCTGTTAAATATATAAACTGATATAAAAGAGGAGCATTGACCTAATGACTACACAGGTTATAAGATCTATTCGATAATAAATGTTATTTAAGTACATTTTTTAATCATGTTTGTTGACAAAAAAACACAAAAACATTATTATCTTAGCTGCTGTTAAGGTGTTGCATTGTTATGAATAAAAACCTCACAGTATGAGATTGTCTGCAATATTCAGCAAGAACATTCATAATGGTCAATTTTGAAACAGCTGTTATCTGCTTTTCCTTGTCTCTCTGAACCTCTGAATGAGAAAGGGTTCTATCACTGAAGGTTGCAGTCTTGCTGCTCAAGGACGTACTCTCACAAAAAAACCTTTCACAGCAGCAAGTCAGCAACAGATTATGTGCGAAGAGGTATTTTTTTCTCCTCCTCTTCTTTTACATCATGGAGCCAAGGTGGTTACTGCAGCAGCTACAACAAAGAGAGCTGGATTCCGTAACACTGGCAGCACAATGCTGCAAGGTGACCTGTGTCATGTTATATATTGGGGAGGGGGGTGAGGGGGAATCAGCTGAATACGAACACTCCTCCCTGTAAAAATATGAAAGGTTACAGTGGATCAAAGTATTCATCTGTGCAGCCTGATGAATTGACTGCTGCAGAATGTTTCTTGGATGTGAAGCGTGGAGGCTTTGAAGGCTGTTTCTTTTATTTTACTCTTACAATGGGCCCTGGCTTATGGGAGCCTTACATAAGACCATTATTGTATAATACACCTTGGACTCTAATGAATATTGCAAATGAAATGTGGGCAACAAAAGAGCAAATTAACAATGTTTGCAGATAGACCTGACTGATTAAGGTAGAAGTATAAAAACAGTCTGTAAAGTTGCTCAAAGAAAAAGAGTCAAAGACCAAAGATCCAACACTTCAACATGTTACATTGTCATAAAAATCATTCCTAACTGTGGTGGTAAAGTTGGAATGAAAACACCTTTAAATGTATTAGTAAGTGTCAAATATTTAAAAAAGATATATTAAAGATTCATAAATAACGATCTAAAAAATTTAGTCAAAAAGGATTTTTTTTAACTTTAACATTCAGGCTAGTAGGGATATTTCTTCCTCTTGTATTGGAGGCAGATTGGATCCTTTGCGAAAGAACATAACCCACTTAGACAGATTGGATACTCTTAGAAGCTTAAGTAGGTGTAGTGTAAGGTTAGAATT
This sequence comes from Limanda limanda, assembly GCF_963576545.1. Lineage (NCBI taxonomy): Eukaryota > Metazoa > Chordata > Actinopteri > Pleuronectiformes > Pleuronectidae > Limanda > Limanda limanda. The sequence goes on along the minus strand of NC_083646.1, from coordinate 14,704,476 downwards.
TTTCATTTCAGAATTTTGGTGTGTGAATTTGCCAATAAGATGCAAGCAATGTGTTAAAATCAGAGTGAATTAACAATTAACATCATCTCTTTACATAACATGAAACATGTAAAGAGAGGAAATCAAGCCTTGTACATTCAGTTTAGATCATTTTCAAAGTTCAACATTTAAATTATGATGACATTAGGTGACCTATCCACCTATTTAGTAATTGATCAAATTTTAGGTATTAAAATATCACTTTGGTTTTTCCATAGAGATTCAAAATATATCGCAATGAGATTATCCATGCAAGTAGCAGCAGTTGATCCCGTAGAAGTTGTGTTGTCTCCCTGTGACCACGTTGTCCCTCAGGTCCACAGCAGCATGTGTGATAGAGTTATTGAACCTGCGATGTGCTGCCGTCTTACTGAATGAATTTTGAAGGTCCAGGAGAGCATTTGCTCCACTCGTAGTCCCAGCGCTGTCGCCTGGCCGGATGCCGGGCAGGACACGAGGCCTCTGCAGGATGCCGAGGTTAGAGATGCCGTGTGCCAGCTCTCTGCCCTCTGCTGGTTTCTGCAGTTCTGAAGGGGCTCTTGATAGTGACTCAGTAAGTGATTCAATACCTGCAACTTTAAAGTTCTGCTGTGATCTATCTGCCTCTTGGTTGTTCTGTGACATGGATACTCTGCGTGAAGCCCCCTGGGACGGCTCATCCCTCTGTGCTCCAAAGGACCAACTGTGGCCCTTTGGATTTAAATCCGGGGCCTCATTATGCTGAGCTGTGATCTCTTGTGGCCTAAGCTGGTTTATAATAGCTGTAGCGGCTCCTTGCTGTCGAGCTGAGGATGTATTCAGGAGTTCAGCAGCAGTGGGACTGCAGGTGCTCCTCCCCACGTGGCTCCCCTGTCTTCTTCTACATGCGTGTTTTGGTTTTGAGGGAACAAACACAGGATAAGACCCTTCTCTCTGTCGGAAAAAAACACTCATTAAGATTAATGTTGCACACTGTACCTATGTTATTGTAAAGGTAACACACACTGTGAGTGTTTTACCAGTGTTGCAGTGTGTGAAATGATCCCACTGAGTCTCGTTTTTTCCTCGAAGTCATCTACTTTCAAAGGATTGGCTGGCCCAGATTCTTCAAAATATCAAATTTAAATGGCAGATTATTAATTATCGATTTCAAAGTGAAAAAGATATCTAATTATTGGGCTTGTACCATTGTAGTCCATTTGGTAAGAGGTGATCCAGTGTGTCCTCTCCAGATTTTTCAACATGTTGCTCGTCCGCTCAGATAAAGACAAATCCCAGTGACGCAGTTTGGGGTTGGGCAGGACCGTCTTTGGAGGAGTCGGGTAGAACACTTGGTTCTCCCCCTTCGATGCGTCGGACTGCTGGAGGAAGTCGGTGAGGTATTTAAATTATTGATTAACTTGACATCGACAACATGAAGCCATGTATTTTATTACTCACATCCCGGAAGCTGTGTTCTCCCGTCCACCTAACGGCCTTCTGCTTGGTTTTTATTGGCGTCTCCAAGATTTCATGTCTATATGGGCCACCTTTATATGAAAATAGAGACACCTTCAAGACTTCTCAGTAGAAATCTATTTTGATATCCAATTTTGCCACAATATTTGTCACTTTTACCAAACGTTTTGCTCTGCAGAGTGACGTCTGGTGCACTGTTCGGGATGAGCCGGCTGGGGTAAGGTTGGGAGGCAGCTCTGACTCCTGTCACCGGGTCGTCTGGTGACTGGAAGGATGGGAACATTGCAAACCGGGAGATGTGGGATGAGTAGGGATGTTCCCTTAGAGTTGGAATTTGTGACATTTTTTCCCTGTTGTAAAACAAAGAAAGATAAAGAGTCTCCAATGTTTGAGGCAGACACAGGAAAACACGTTAAGAATGTGTGTTCATGCAGGTACTCACGCCACATTTATGTCAGTTGGTTTTGGTATTCTGAGAAAAGACACGACACAATAACACAAAAACAACACGTATTATTTTGTATCACTACTGAAGAATCTGAATTATATTTGAATTATTGTAAATCAATGGCTACTTACAACTGGTCATTGAGACGAAGTTTACTTTTCTTTTTGCCAGTATTGGTATAAAGCTCTGGACTGGTGATATATCTGTGAAAGTAAAATATTATTCAACTACATTTGATGCATCACATTTTTAATTTAGATTTTTCTATGCAGAATGTTACTAAACTCACTCAGACATAATGGCGCCTCCATAGTCACAGGGATAACGCCTGTTTAAATCAGAAGGGACGTTGTATGTAAGTGAAGAATCCGGCTCCATCTAGCTGCTGGGACTCTGACTCAGAAAGTAAGAAATACTGAGGAGAGAAAAGTACATGAAGGTTAAGTTAACAAACTTGAATGGCAGTCAGAAGAGAGCATACCTCCCTGCGAGTCCCCTTGAGCTCAATCAAGCTCAAACAAATTGCACAGATTCATAGGTATCAGTCCTCTAAATGTGCCTGATTTTTTTCATCAAGTTGGAGGAATAATTCCAGGAAAATCTGTGAAAATTTCAAAAAACAACCCCATATCAGAATATTTCAGAGACTGGAAAAACATTCCTTGACCATTGTCTGGATTTTTGCCATTTAATGGGCAAACAAGCAAGCAACCAACACATGGAGGTGCTAAAGACATGACCTTGTTGGCAGAGGTAATTAAGTTGAATCTGTGGTAAAACCTCATCTGCTAATCAATAATGTTGTTTTGTCTTATTGTTTTACCATAAGCATTCATTTAATTAAATTTTCCATGACTTGTTGCAACCCCTGACCTGCTTTATATAATTGACAGTACGTTCACACATAGCATTACAGCACACGTTATAGTTTAATTTATGAAATAATTGCACAACGATTACTCAAAGATAGGGGCATAGAACAAAATTGATTGAATAGATTTTATTTTACCCCTTATTGTGAATGCCGAGAAACTAATCCAGACAAGTTTCTTCCGTCCTCCCGATGCAGATACCGACAGCCGTCATTGTTCAGGTCCAGGAGAATAAATGTGGAAAGCCTCAAGGATACATTCACAGAACTGGACTCCCTCGTCTTCGCCTGTGGCCTGTGACATGGGTTTGAATTCCTGGAACGGTCAGAGTGACAGTGTTACAATAAACAATGGGATCTCAGTGAGTGACACACAATCCAACCCCCAGCATCAAGTGTGTGAGCAGAGGTGTGGCCTTAAAGTCCTTTGTGAGACTAAAACAAAACACTGAAGCAACATCACACAATCATTGAGTTTGCTAAGTACATGTAACCTTGTGATTCATTATGTTCCAGTAGTGCAGGAGTAGTTACTATAGAGATCAAGATTGTCAGTGTCAGTATTTTCATATCCAATCACTGCTCATTGCTGCATGTCACCGGGTTATCAAGTGTGGATCTGATCATATTACACAGTCACAGTCTGGTAAACTCATACAACTAAACTAAAGCTGCGCTGAAATGAAAATGGAGTTGGCTCTGACTAGCACACACTGTCACCAGATACAAGCTGTGTGCAGGAGGGTTTGGTTTCAGGAGTCACGTTTCATTGTCATTGTCATAGAAACAGTTAAATGTGCTGCAGACACTGACAAAAAAAAATCATGTTCAAAGAGAGATTCAGGGACAATTTTCACCTCATTCAGACATTTTGTGCTCAATTTGTAGAATGAGTTCTTCAAGGATTTTGGTGGCAGGCTAGATGTGCGCTGTCCATGGTGCTGCTGTGAGTTTCTTCCTTGAGCATGTATCCATTATCTGGAGCGCTTGCTCTTTGAGGGTTATGGGGGAGCTTGAGTCAATCCCAGCTGACATTGGATGAGGGCAGGGTGCAGTCTGGACAGGTCGCTGGTGTATCACAGGCAATTTGCTTGTCTTTGGACTATGGGAGAAAACCGGAGTATCCGAAAAAAAACAAAGAACATGCAAACTCCACACAGAAAGACCTCGGCCGAACTGGGATTTCAACATGGATCTTTCTTGCTGTGAGGTGATTGTGCTAATGACTGTACCACAAGCCACGTTTTTCTTCCTTGTCTCTGGTGAATACCGGCCAACTCATAGCTTTACAACACATCCGACTCTGATTAAAGTTAGAACACCAATGAAATACAAGCAGTGTCTCTGGAGGGTTCCCTAAACTTTTCAAAGGATTTGTATTAATCCTTAAACTTAATTTGATGAGACTCAAAAAAATAAGGTACAATTGAAACAATAACTTACTTTATCCAGGGAACCCAAGAAGCCTAATAGTGCCCAGTCCATACAATGTTGTTTAATGACTATATTATATTAAAAACCCCTAATAGCTTGGCTTTATATGTTAATAATTCACAACAACATTAAAAAATCATGACCAAACAAGCTACCTATGAAACACAATGTCTGTGTATTAAAAAGGCCAACACACACTCAGCTAATCTGCTTCATTAGGACTGTGAGGGGGTGATTAGAACAGATTTGATTGACAGTAAACAACTAACAAACAATCAGCAGATTCTGATTCAAACCAATGAAAAAGAAATATCAAAAACTCATCCGAGACAAAAGAAAACACACCGTGTAACTTTTGCAGAAAATAATGTTTTCATCCCATCACTCAAAGTGAGGAAAGAAGAAGTCAGGCTGTTTAAAATAGGACAAGCTGATCTGCTCCTGAAGACACCAGGAACCTGAAAACTGCACCTAAATACCAGCTGTCAATCAACCGATCAGGGATGGACTTATAATCAATGCAGCTGCCTTTCCTTGGACATGACACGGCTGCTTTCCGAGCAGCAAACCTCACCTTGTTTGTTGACCCTCACCAGACCCACATTCTGCATTCTGCTTTTTAATTGGGATTCCCACGAGACCTTGTCCAAAGTCTCTGCAAAAACACACAAGTGCGATCAAGCAGCCTGAGCTAAGTCCAGTAACCAATTACCCCGGCTCTGCCCCAGCGGAACTGCCGCTCTCCAGATTACATTTCCTGCTGCTGCATTATAAATGTGCCGCGGCCCGCAGTGATTTCCCTAATATTAAGTTATTGTGCGGATTCAGGTTGATGCCCAGAGGGTTTCAAACACCGGCAGAAATTCAACTTAATCAGTAGATATAGGTACCTCACCAATAACATCAGGAATATAGGGAGAAATGAATGCACCTCTCTCATGATGATTTTTTTTTATTTTCTGCATTGTTGCAAACTAACTTTACTCCATCTAAAAAGCTGCCAGAGGCCCAAATATTATCTTTGGGCACCAACAACCTCTGAAATCTACTAGCACTCATCGAATACTCTAAGGCCTGAGAGTATTTGAGTGCTGAGTGTTATTTGGTTTTGGTAAAGTTAAAAATGCAACACTTTTATAAAACATCGAGCACGATCTCCTTCACAGAGTTTATGGAGACATTCATACCGCTTCTTTCATGCGAGCCGAGAATGAAAGAATAAAAGATGAACCTGTGAACCTGCACCTCAAAGCACACAGCTCTGGAGGATGTTTCATTAATTTCATGTAAAAAAATAAAAAAACATTTCACAACCAAAGACGGATTTTTTTTATGTGTTAGTGTGTGTGTTTGAAAATGAAAATGAAGGTGGGAGTATGAAAGAAACAGTATTGTAATCTTCTAATTGCAAGGCCACACATCACCCTGCGATAACACACATATGTGTTTACCCCTCAAATAGGAAATACTTTGATGCAAATCATATTAAGCAGCTTCTTCTGACATCTTAATATGTGACATGAGTGTTTTTCCAGTTGCATGCAACTCAGTGAAAATTGTGCAAACATAAAGTCTTCTGCCTGCACCAAGGATGCAGTGGTTACGATCATGATGTTAAACAAAATCTGACTTGCATATGGTGTTGAGAGTTTCTAGCGAATATCAGGCATGTTCCCTGCTCCTCTTATTTTTCATTACAAGAGTTAGACAGTTGTGTGTCGGATTGTTTGGCCTTGGCAGAGATATGGGCTCGACTGAGTGCCATTATAGTCTTTCACTGTTTTCATTCTCTCCATCAATTCAGTCATATCCTGTTTCCCTGAGTTATTCAGAGTTAGTTTGACTGTCAGAGCTGCAGCTTTCATACCTCTACAGCCACTCTATCTATCTATCTATCTATCTATCTATCTATCTATCTATCTATCTATCTATCTATCTATCTATCTATCTATCTATCTATCTATCTATCTATCTATCTATCTATCTATCTTTCTATCTATCTATCTATCTATCTATCTATCTATCTATCTATCTATCTATCTATCTATCTATCTATCTATCTATCTATCTATCTATCATGGAAGAACAAGCAGTACAAAAGTACATGCAGACCACCCTTCTCATTGTCATATCTATATCAACACACACGTATAAGTACATATGTTTATATATGAGCCTACATATGAAAATAGTGCCTTGGCTGCGCGTGTTCAATGAAAATAAAACATCATATTGGTGCTGGGTTGTGATTGGAGCCCTGCACAGAGTCTCAGGTGGTGTAGAATAAAGAGAGAGAGAGAGAGAGTGAACACTGCCCTGCAGTTTTTTTTTCTCTACTGAGGCTATATAGGCGCTGTGTTGTTCTACTCCAGAGACACAGCTTCATCTCCCTGACTGACAGCTGTAGCTCCTCTCTCTCCATCAGACACACTGGACGTGCTGGACCACATGTGCTCCCAGTGTTTCACAAGAGAACACGATGGACGAGCTCATGTGGGGTGAATGAAGAAAAATTTTATGAGGACATCACTTCTTTGACAAGCTCAGCTGCAGCCTCCTCTCCTCTCTCCTCTCTCCTCTCTCCTCTCTCCTCTCTCCTCTCTCCTCTCTCCTCTCTCCTCTCTCCTCTCTCCTCTCTCCTCTCTCCTCTCTCCTCCCTCCTCTCTCCTCTCTCCTCTCTCCTCTCTCCTCTCTCCCCTCTCTTCTCAACCATTCGACCAGAAAGTCTTGTTCCATCCACACTAGAAGTCTCTCACTTGGCCCTTCACAGCTGCTCTCACCATGACAACATTTGACTTCTCGGATATAGAAGCGTTCCTGGACTGCCATCCGGATCTCTTCGAGGAGTATCTGGTCCGCAAGGCGAAGTGTGACCAGGTCAGCAGGTGGTTGAAGGAGCATCAGCCGTCCAAGGCGTCCCCAGCCAGTGATGAGAAGCGCGGCGCCGCCTGCCACAGGGACCCGCTGTGGTCCGGCAACCCGGACGGGCTCCGGCGCAGGTCGTCCCACATGGAGCTGCGACGGAACTTCGCCCGGTCCAAAGCCACCACCGCGCACCGGACCTACGACGAGCACGTCAGCATCATCGAACACGAGTCCCAGTCCAGCGTGAGGCGTCGTGCGCTCCTGCGTAAAGCCAGCTCCCTTCCTCCGACCACCGCGCACATCCTGAGCGCGCTGCTGGAGTCCAGGGTCAGCGTGCCCCAGTACGCGTCCAGCGCCATCGACTACAAATACCGACTGAAGGAAACCAACGAGCGGGAGTTCTTCCTGGAGTTGGTGAAGGACATCTCCAACGATCTGGACCTGACCAACCTGAGCTATAAGATCCTGATCAACGTGTGCATCCTGGTGGACGCAGACAGGTGCTCGCTTTTCCTCGTGGAGGGACCCGCGCACAAGAGGACGCTGGTGTCCAAGTTCTTCGACGTGCACTCGGGCACCACGGTCCGACCATCCTCCAGCAGACTGCACTCCAATGAGGTGCAGGTGCCGTGGGGCAAGGGGATCATTGGGTATGTGGCAGAGCACGGGGAGACTGTGAACATCCCAAATGCATATCAGGTAAATGTGAGCCTGGTGCACACAATCATCCAGATGATATTTACACGTTTAATATCTGGACCAAAGTTGGGCAGATTCACTGATACTTCAAGAGAGTTAAGATGTTGATTTATGATTTATGACCCAAGTGAAAACCAGATCTGTGTTTGCAGCATCTGGAGAAAACACGAACATAAACAGTGAGTCCTTGCTGCAGGCGACTCTCCCCTTTGGTCACATGAAAGTATCCACACATGTTCAAAATGAGTGCGACACATTTTAATGAGTTGTCTTTGAGGTCGTTGTGTTGCCAGAGGAGACTGGTAATGCTGGGCAATGCTGGGAACAGTTGTGCCACCATTCTGGGATGAAACTTTTTGCGCACGATGCTTCGCGCTCCACTCAAAGAAACTGAACAAACACTTCGATTAATTACCTAAAACATGTCAGAATAAAGAATAACTTCACTCTATAGTTTTCAAAGAAAAAATCAACAACGCAGGGAAGCAAGCGTTGCGAGTCTCTCAGCTTCCCACAAGCTAGATCTCGTCTATATCCGCTACCAGTTGCGCACCACATCATTATATCATGGCCCTGGGCTGCTGGGGAGGCTAAGGCAACATGATGCAGATCCCCCTGAGGTCCAGGCCTATTACTGCAATAGTGTTGAAATGTGTCAAGGAAGGAGGGGTATTATAGTTTTCAGCTTAAAAACAAGAGGCCTCCTTTAGAGCCGTGGATTTAAATCCCAAACAATCACAACTTATTTATTGTGCATGACAGTGGTGCCTAAATATGGTCATACAGGGCTGCAAGGTGGAATGTGATGCATGTTTTCATGTTGGCTCATGGATGTGTAAAGTGTGTTTGTGGGATTCCTTTTCCCAGGATCACCGCTTCAGTGATGAAATAGACAAGTTGACCGGCTACAAGACTCAGTCCATCCTCTGCCTGGCCATCTGCAACAGTGATGGAGAGGTCATAGGTGTCGTGCAAGCAATAAACAAGAACCCCTTGGGCAGCCCCTTCACTGAGGATGATGAGAAGGTGAGGAGGATATAATGTTTCTTGCTTGATCAAAAATAAAATTCATGTTACCAGGGAGGGTTGTGGCATTCACATTGTATTTTATTATCTTCTCCAGGTTTATTGAAGTTATAGTTTTGGCCATTACGGTTTATTTTAGTGCTGGAGTTATAATTTCTGTGGAGAATAGTGTACCTTCCCACTCAATCCCCACCACCATTTACACACACACACCCCACACACACCGCACACACACACACACAAACACACGCACACACACACTTGCACAGGAACGCTTTAGCCATGCAGCTGAAAACACTGTTTGTACTTCTCTTTTTTAATGGCTGCGGAGTAGGGGCAAAGTGTTCCCTGGGAAACACATTACCAGACAAATGTGAAGAGATGAGGTCAACTCTCACTTGAGTGTGGAGCATTAAATATGTCTGGCAGTGCAACACACACACACACACACACAACCACACACTTAGGAAATGCATTTTGAGAGGATACATTGTCAAATACTCCCTTGAGAAATTCACTTCAAATAGGTTTACTAGAATCTGCATGTATTATAACGTTGCTTACATTTCATACAGCCGAGGAATTTCTTTCCTCAGTTTGTTGATGAGCAACCAATATATTGTGAGGTGAATAGTGTTGGCTTCTTGTTGCATGTGCGTGTAGCAAGGTCATTAAAAGTCTAATGTGCTCATTTCAGGTAGATACATTAAAATCAACAAAAGCATGTACACACAGTGTGTAAGAAACATTATCAGATTACTCACCTGTGTCCAGAGGTGTCACAGTTTGTCCACAAGGTGGCAGGATAAAGTTGTGTAAATTCATTTATTCTTAATTCATACAGTATGCTCTCTGACTTTGACTTCAGAGAAACCAAGTTTGTAGTAGCAGCAGCATTTTTAGTCTTCTGTGCATATGAAAGTGAAATAAAATCACTAAATATAGCCGAGGCAAAGTAACTTCAGAAACTAGTCCTGAGAATAGACGAGAAGGACTCCATCGAGATGTGTCAGCTCATCTGGACATTTCTAGGCCTTTGGCATCTTAAATGGTGTCTTTCTCGACATCAATACTTCATTAACAGGGAATCTGTTGGAGAGGAATTCATGCAGAGAAACAGCCGACTCCATCGTGACCTACCGCCCCCATCAACACACATTGTTTTCTCTTCTTTTATGCCTTTTCTTTTAGCATATAAATAGCTCACATTTATAGATTATGCATGCTCTTCACCACCTGCCTATTTTTTGTACTTTTTCTCAGGTGCTGCAGATGTATCTACCATTCTGTGGAATATCGATTTCCAATGCCAAGTTGTTTTCAGAGTCTCGCAAGGAGTATGACAGGAGCAGGGTGAGAAGTTGCAAATTGTGCATTTATGGAGAAAATAGATGTTTACTGGTTTTATAGCCCCTGGAGGATAAATAGTAAATTCCTATTTTTATCTCTAAGTGCTTAACTACAGATGTTACTAATGAACACTGGTGACCATGTGTCCCTTGCTTTTCTCCTCAGGCTCTGCTGGAGGTGGTCAACGACCTGTTTGAGGAGCAGACCGACCTGGAGAAGATTGTGAGGAAGATCATGCAGCGAGCTCTGACCCTCTTGCAGTGTGAACGCTGCTCTGTGCTTCTCCTGGAGGACATCGACTCACCTGTGAGGCGCCTCATTCCTTATCAGTGCAAACCTCTCCTGTCTCTGTTGCTAAATGCGCTCACTGTGGCAACTCCTGTCCTTTCTTGCAGGTTGTAAAGTTCTCCAAGACGTTTGAACTCATGTCGCCCTTGTGCAACATTGACCGTGACATCAGGTGAAACTCTCGAAGGTTATAAAAATTACTGGGTACAGTCGGACAGGTTGGTTATTTAGCTCATGGGGGGTACTAAAGCAACAGACGTGGTAACCATGGATATAAGATGCAAAAGGACACATGGATATAAGATACAAAGAATATTTCATGAAAATCTATGACTCTTTGGTGCATTTCCAGTAAGAAACTTGAACTATTTGCTGCTGTTGTTCTTGATGTTTAACTGACTTGTTTCCTGTTGCATCACTGGCCACATCAGCTTGGAGAAGCTGTCGTGTTCTGATTGGCTGATCAATAACAGCATTGCTGAGCTGGTGGCTTCCACGGGACTGCCCGTTAACATCAGCGACGTGTGTCAGGACCCGCGCTTTGATGCTGAGGTCTGGACCTTTCACTGTCCCTGTTTGACCTGTTAAAAGCTCACACACACACACACACACACACACACACATCACAAGTTATAATTTGTACAGTTTTCATAAACACTGGTGAATTTGTTTGCGTAAAATGATTTTTAACATTAGTGGATGAAATGTTTGTGCCATAACCTGCTTTAGAGCCACGCACACAAAGATATTCATCTCTCTAACATGAACTGCTTTCGGTCTTTCTCCACGGTCACTGACTCCTCTCTTCACAGGCGGATCATGCCTCAGGGTTTCACATCCGATCAGTGTTATGTGTCCCGATCTGGAATCGAACTCATCAGATAATTGGTACGTTGACCAGAAACAATCTATTTGTTCTAATGGAAACCAGTGTTCATGTCTTGGTCACTGATGCGTGCCTTTTCTTCCCACAGGGGTCGCACAAATTCTGAACCGACTGGACAGGAAGACTTTCAATGATGCAGATCAGAGACTGTTTGAGGTTAAATACATAGAACTCTGTTCGGATTTGCATGACCAGACTTTGGATTTGCTGTACATGGTTACTCTGGAGATGCCAATTTAGTTCATTTAATGTGTTGTTGTTTTTTCTCTGGCTTGTCTTGTGTATGAAGGCATTCGTCATTTTCTGTGGACTTGGAATAAACAACACGATGATGTACAATCAGGTTAAGAAGACTTGGGCCAAGCAGTCTGTGGCACTGGATGTAAGTACAGTGATTAAAACGAATCTCACCACTGTAGAGAATACAATACAATATTATGTTTCTTTGTTGTGTATATAACTTTTCTACGCTAAATCATTATATTTATAACAATACACAGGTGAACAGATAAATAAAATCTATTTATGAAATGTCCTATTTTCTTGCTACAGTCACTTAAGTTAAGTATGTATTTAAAGGATATTAGCCATTAAAGCAAGTATAAATAAAGTCTAATTGATCAGCCAATGAGACTACAAATGAACTCTGCACAAACAACATTGATATGAATAAACAGATAAATACTGGGTTACCATTCTGGTTTGTTCAAATGATTCTCAATCCATCTCTCCAAACTTTACTCCGAATCTAATTTCATCCCAGTCCTTGACATCTATTATAAAAATGAGTGGCTAAGAGAATGAAGGTTATGTAAGAGAGTGGTGTCGTTGATTAATGCTAATCATATCAGAGGCTCCTCACATCTATTAGTGTCGCCGTCTGTGTTCTGCTCCACTGCCCGTTATATAACCCGAGCTGTAACATTATCCTTCAGCAAACACAGTTCTGCTTCTCCACCATTAATATTTCAGCTGCTATCAATAATTCATAAATACATGTGCCAATGTGTCCACATCCCATCAAAGCCGCATTTGTGTCACATATGTCTGCTTTTTCTTTTAACATCGGATCGATATTTCTTTCTGTCAGGAGACACAAAAAGTATCAACAAGTTTGTTTAAAACAGATATGTACTTTGTTTGATCCTGATTATGTAACAAGATAATTAGGAAGGGTTGGATTTCATCAAAATTCTTGGCAAACATGTATTATCAGCTGCTTTAATTACTGTGGTCTTGAGAGTTTTTTATATCTCACTATTTTGCACGATTTGTGTTTCTTTTTTTAGATGTTGTCCTACCATGCTACCTGCTCCAAGGTAGAAGTTGACAGACTCAAGGTAATCCTCTGCAAAAACATGAAGAAAATAACATTTATATGTTTGCATTATGATTTACTGACTTCAATCTAGAGTCTGTCAGTAGTGGAACATGAATTAAGCCTACTCTCGGTTTGTTTTAATTCTCCACAACCTCCTTGCTGACAGCGTGTGACTGACAGCTCTGTCCTTTCCCCCCAAGGCAGCCAAGATCCCCCTGAGCAGTGAGTTAGGCATCGATGAGTTTTACTTCAACGACTTCTCTTTGGACAATGACGCCATGATCACTGCGTCACTGAGAATGTTTCTGGAACTTGGTGTCGTGCAAAAGTTTAAAATTGACTATGAGGTGAAAATGTCCTTTAATATGTATTATGTATGTATGACTAATGTGGATATTTGTATGCATATATTTACTATAGGTGTGCATGTGTGTACATATGTTTGTATGTATGTATGTATATCACCTGGATATGTGTCTTCTTTTCAGGTTTTATGCCGCTGGCTCCTGACTGTGAGGAAGAATTATCGGACTGTGGTGTACCATAACTGGAGGCATGCTTTCAATGTGTCCCAGTGCATGTTTCTTATGATCACAGTAAGTTTCAAGATACTTCAAGTCAACTCGAATGTGTGTGCATTGCAGTGTATTCAGTCAGCAACTTTGTTCAAACCCACAGAACTTTAGTTTTGAATTGCAGTGAACATCTCAAAAGTTTCAAGCATATCAGGCAGAATTTGAGGGGAGCGGGGCTCCTGGGTTTGAATATTTAATTCATTATAAACATCACAGTACTTAAACTAAAGTGAAGCCCGTAAAAAATATATACTGTTTATATGATGGCCAGGGAAGAAGGATAGTGGATGTTAAGGGTTAAAGAAGTTAAAACTTAAGTTTTTATCCAGGCCCTAAAATAGACAGATTTAAAACTAAATTGACCCAGATTTCTAAGATGTGTGTCTCCACTTCCTCTCATACCAACGTTTTGAGTCACAACCTCGTGTTTGCTTTCAGACTCTACTGTCAAACTGTCTAATACAGCAAAGACAAAATTCCACCAAAGGACACCATCAAAACTTAGACCCTCAAGGAGGATATCATGCTGAGGTTTTTTTTTAAAACCTGTCATGAGAAATGTAAGTCTCAGTGGACTTACCATCATACAGACTAGCCGTCAGTCACTGAACAATACATCATTATGAGGCAACATCAGAGGAAAAGAGAGAATTCAAAAGAGGGATAATTTGGGTAAAGCCTCAGAGACAAATGATCAACTTTCCTGTGTGATCAGGTCTGCACAGAGAATCGCAAAAATCCAAAAACTATTCTCACTCCCAAAACCCAACCCTATTCTATCCTATCCTGTCCCATCCTATCCCATCCTATCATATCATATCCTATGATATCCTACCCTATCATACCCTATCCTATCCTATCCTATCCTATCCTATCCTATCCTATCCTATCCTATCCTATCCTATCCTATCCTATCCTACCCTATCCTATCCTTTCCGATCCTATCCTGTCCTACCCTACCCTATCCTATCCTTTCTGATCCTATCCTATCCTATCCTATCCTATCCTATCCTATCCTATCCTATCCTATCCTATCCTATCCTATCCTATCCTATCTTATCCTATCCAACCCTATCCTATCCTACCCTATCCTATATCCTATCCTATTCTATCCTGTCGCATCCTATATCACCCTATCCTAACCTACCGTACCCTATCCTACCACACCCTTTCCTGTCCCATCCTTTCCTACCATATCCTATCCTATCCTATCCTATCCCATCCTACCCTATCCTATCCTATCCTATCCTATCCTATCCTATCCTATCCTATCCTATCCTATCCTACCCTATCCTATCCTTTCCGATCCTATCCTATCCTATCCTATCCTATCCTATCCTATCCTATCCTATCCTATCCTATTCTATCCTATCCTATCCTATCCTATCCTATCCTATCCTATCCTATCCTATCCTATCCTATCCTATGCTATCGTACCCTATCATACTCTACCCTATCCTATATCCTACCCTATTCTACTCTATCCTGTTGCATCCTACATCACTCTATTCTATCCTATCCTATCCTACCATACCCTATCCTACCACAGCCTTTCCTGTCCTATCCTTTCCTACCATATCCTATCCTATCCCACTCTATCCCTCTGCTGTATAGACGAATAAGAAGATGTCTATCTGCTTTGCCTTCTGCAGACGGCCAATTTTCAAGATGTGCTGTCCGAGGCAGAGATACTGGCCCTGATGGTTGGCTGCCTTTGTCATGACTTGGACCACCGGGGAACCAACAACGCCTTTCAAGCCAAGTGAGTTGCTCAGGTCGGAAGTGTGATGTCAAACAGACGTCTGCTTGGCGACTGAAAGCTTCACTGCTCTGTTGTTCCCTGCAGGACAGGTTCGGCTCTGGCTCTGCTCTATGGAACGTCAGCCACACTGGAGCATCACCACTTCAATCACGCTGTCATGATCCTACAAAGTGAGGTCAGGCACTGCAAGTGTTAAATATTAATTGAAATGAATATTTGGAAAAGCCACTGTCAGATCCCTTTCTTGTAAACTATTTCAACATGTTGTGTCATAGAACTCTGGACGACCAGGTTAAGCTTCGGGCATCAAACCTCTGATGTTAAGTGGCAGCGGCGATCACTATAGTGATGTTACAAGTCTGCTTCATTTGATCATCGGCCACTCAGTTCTATATTGATTTGTTTGAACAGAGGACAGAGAAAGTCTATGCACATTGCAAATTAACATCGATAATGGGAGCTGCTTGGACAGTGAGCAATGACTTAGCCAATGCATTGGCTTCGAGGAGACACTGCTACTCATCCCTGCTTGCTTTTCTCTGTGTGTGTGTGTGTGTGTATGCTGTTGTATTTTTTTTACAGGGACACAATATCTTTGCAAACCTCTGCTCCAAGGAATACAGCAATATGATGCAACTATTGAAGCAGGCTATTCTCTCCACAGACCTTACTTTGCACTTTGAGTAAGTTTTCTTTTTCATGGATTGCAAAAGCTTAGTGCAGATTATTTGATAAATTCTTGCCAGCAATTCAAAGAGTCGTAATCAAATTTCCTGTTCAAATGTGAAGTGCCTTTGCTAAACTGTGTTGCATAACATTTTCTGTATCTTTGACTGCCTCTTTGGATTCTAAGGCGCCGGAACAAGTTCTTTGAGTGTGTTCTCTCCGGAGACTACAGCTGGACGGATGAAGGACACAGAGAAGTTCTCAGGTTTCTATCTTTAGTTAAAATAAAACTGTTCGTGTTACATCGGAAGACCATAACAAGTGCTAAACCTGAGCTTTGATACCATCTACAGATCTATGCTAATGACAGCATGCGACCTGGGCGCCGTCACACGTCCTTGGAAGATCTCCAAACAGGTTAGAGTCCTGTTTACATCGTTTCTCACATCTTTCATGTTGAAGGCTTAGAGATGTAAACAGTTTGCATTTGCCGCTTTTTTCATACTAATAGTTTTAGGATACAGCAATGTTCATGCATGTTCATCCAGGATGTTTCCCTTCCTTTCCCACAATGTTTGCTCAGACATGTTTCCCTGTGTGCCTGAGTCACGATGTAAGCAACATGTTTTGTCAGGATTTAAACTGTCAAGGGACATAATGTGTAGGGCACAGAACGAACCCAAACTAACTAAACTAATGAAATATCAATGATTTGCATGAATGTCTCAAGGTTGCAGAGCTGGTGACGAGTGAATTCTTTGAGCAAGGTGACAGGGAGAGGTCAGAGCTGAAGTTGACCCCAGCAGTGAGTAATGAAGATTTCAAATCTTTATGCTGCGTGAACAGCATATACTCATTGTGACCATTTAATAGATGACAGAAGCGTATCACTTCTCTCTAGGCCATATTTGACCGTAATCGGAAAGATGAACTACCGGTGTTACAGCTGGAGTGGATAGATGGGATCTGTAAGCCGCTTTACCAGGTAGGTAACTCTTAATGTCTAAGATAATGATTCATATGAATGTAAAAGCATTATCTGGAGATCTATCCTGTGTGTCGCACAGAGCCTGCTGAAGCTCAATGTGAAGTTGGAGCCAATGGTCGAAGAGATTGATGCCAATCGAAAGAAGTGGCAGGATCTCTGTTCGACCTATCAGAAGACGTCCACTGAGAGCACGGAATCAGATCCGAGTCCCGAGCCCCACGAGGAGGCAGAGACCAATCAACACCAAGAGTCCACTGAGACTGTGAGGCCTGTTGAGTTTGGATCCAAGTCGAAGTGCAGCCAGGCTCTGAGGTGCAGAGAGAGCGAAGAGTGCTGTGACGATTTGTCAGCTGACAGCACGACACCTGCAGGAAAGAAGTAAAGCACAGAAAGTGTCAAAGTATGTTTATCCCTTCTAATGACTCGCATGGGACTTTTCCCATATGCATCCTGTGATTTTCTAATGCTCTACATGCACTAACCAAAAGTGTGTCACTGTGTTAGACTCAGGAGCAGGAATAATTCCTGTTTATCACACTCTAAAGGGCAGTTTCCCATATTATCTATCTATCTATCTATCTATCTATCTATCTATCTATCTATCTATCTATCTATCTATCTATCTATCTATCTATCTATCTATCTATCTATCTATCTATCTATCTATCTATCTATCTATCTATCTATCTATCTATCTATCTATCTATCTATCTATCTATCTATCTATCTATCTATCTATCTATCTATCTATCTATCTATCTATCTATCTATCTATCTATCTATCTATCTATCTATCTATCTATCTATCTATCTATCTATCTATCTATCTATCTCTCTCTCTCTCTCTCTCTCTCTCTCTCTCTCTCTCTATCTATCTATCTATCTATCTATCTATCTATCTATCTATCTATCTATCTATCTATCTATCTATCTATCTATCTATCTATCTATCTATCTATCTATCTATCTATCTATCTATCTATCTATCTATCTATCTATCTATCTATCTATCTATCTATCTATCTATCTATCTATCTATCTATCTATCTATCTAAAGACATCTAAGAGTGAGGAACTGATGAAACCAAAGAGGGCCATGTATAACAGTAATGCTTTTGAATGGGAACTGCCTCGAACACACTCTCCCCTTGCAAATGCCTTTACGAAAAACAAAAGGAATCACTGTGATTTCTCCCTGTCACTATGATTGCTGCCATTATGAATGTAGACCAGAGCTTCGAGCTTGTTCCTGAATGTTTCTTACCGATATGCTTTCTTACCTCAGTTGCAAACCTTTGGCTGCATGGCGTTGTTTTTCTGTTACCTGAGCCTCCAGCCGTCGACTTGTTCTGTGGTCTTGTGTATTATGTTTGCATCATGTGCGCGTACACCCTCCTTATCCCTTTAAAAGTGATGACACAGAGGATTAGATAGAGAAAATTATATTATTTTGCCTGTGCTTCTTAAAGTAACTGGTTTACTCATTGACTTTATAAATATGCATCAGCCGAGCAAAGTTTAGCTCATTCCATTCTCCAGTTTATCTTTAAACCGCACACAACAGCATGAAAAACCTCTACGAGACTGAGCTCTGCTTTTAGAAGATTTCATTATTGTAGAGTATAAACTGTGTTTCTTTAGTTTGTGATTTATCATCACTAATTCAGACCGGACCGCATGCTGATTATGTTCAAACTGCATGTATCATAATTGATGTATAGACACTGGATTTTATCTCGATGCCTTTGAATGCCCTATGAGATTTGCTTTGCATGAAACTGCTGTAAAGGTAGATACCAAGTGTTGTAACGTGACAATATTGTTGCTCTACTATTACTTTTGTCGTTGAGGACGGATAAAGATTTCTATTTTCGATCACAGACTGTACCAAAATTATACATTCGTTATTTTTCATACACCGGACTATATTTATGCAAGATGTAGAATTGGCATATTCTCCTGCTATTTATACACAGTCTAAAAACAGCTTCTCAGAGAAGACAGGGATGTGTCACATTTTAGATAAAAGGGAGGAAATTGACTCCAGATGAGGTTTTGTGAATAAAATGCTGTGGCACTGAAACCGATCTTTTGTGGTATTTTCTATAATTTGTGCATTTTTCGTTTTAACGATTACTGTTATTGTGACTCAAATAGAATACTGTAGAATTAGTCGAATACAGCACTAAATGTTTTGGTATATATGCCAGTTAAAAGTAAACTATAAATTATGTTTACAGAATTAATTACATGATTGATGAAATAAAATGCAAGAATGAATATCACAATGAAGTACCATGGGGAGGTATTGATAATGAAACTCCACTATTAAAGAGAGGACAGCCTTTGTTAGTTAGTGTGAGCTCTGAGAAATTGAGAATGAATTCACTTCTCGTGGTAGTGTCTTGTCTGTGGGACATAAACAATGAACCTTTTTGGTTAATTTTTTTTGGCTCAAAGATTGTGAAAAACTTGAGCTGGGCTTCGGAAAGGCAGTTCTTTTTTGGAGAAAGGGATATACAACACATTTTTCAAGGCTGAGTTATGAAAATTATCTGTAATTTTGCATGCTGTTGTGCCTCCACTGACGTAGCAGAGAAGGTTTTCATGCATTTGCAGGGATGACGAATCAAGATGCATAAACAGGAAATCTGTGACAAATGTTATTTCCTCCAAACAACTCAGTAGACATTCGTACAAAAAACAAACTGATGTCAGTGATTTGGCTGTTTGGAATTTACTGTTTATCACAACTTGACTTATTTTTCTTAAATAATTCAGATCGCGTATTATTTCAAACTTGATTTTATGAGCAAATTTATATTTTTTAGCTGTTTGCAGATGAAAAAAATATGACTATTTGGCTTTCTTACATTATGCAGACCAGTGATAGCTGGTCTACGTGGAAACAAGGCAGTGTTTCTGTATCTTGCAGCATTCGTACAGGACTCACTGTTGAGTGAGGAAGCTTCATAGACAATAACTGGATGAAGGTAAATAGTATTTCTGTGAGAGGGATTCAGGAGAGACAACAATAGTTTTGTGAGATGAGACAAGGTTTAGATATATTTTTCCTGTAGCTCCACATGAAGACTAATGGTGTGTGGCCACATGGTGAGATCTTAATACTCTATTGATGACATACAACTAACTTATTAACTTCCTGTATCAGCCTGCTCTCTTTGACTCATCCAGTTCTGAGAATAAATACTTCTTAAGACATCATCCATCTCCAGAACAAACTTAATTCCCTCACGCTGCAAGATCTACCACATGGGCAGAGTAAAAAATAACGTTCTTCTTTCTATTATACAACAAGCGACACATTTTTAGCATTTCATCTCCTCTTGTCGTGGAGCTAAAAGAACAAAAAGCTTATCTGTTAATAAAAAAAATTTAAAAAACAGTGAGAAAAAAACTTGTGACCTGCAAAGTGATGTGAGAGGTTAACACGTCCACGGCGCACAGAGCGCAATGGAGAACACAACCCCGGCCTCACAGAGAGCACATTGTAAAAGAGAATCTTTACATATTCATACAGTCTCTTTTAAACCATGTTATTCATCTGTGGAGGTTGTTTGAAGTTGATTTTAATAAGGCAGCGAGATGAGGCAACAACAGCAGCAGAAGTGTGTGAAACTCAGCTCCGGCTCGACATGCATGCAGCCGCCAGCTGCCAAGCCATCGCCAGAGTCGGGCCTTAATCTATAATTTAACATGGATTGAGTTTATTCTCCTCAGGGTCGATGATCAGGGGAGAGGCGGATGGTGAGAGGAGGGGAAGCCTTCCAACCTCATTTTTGATACAGGCCCCGACTCTCCCATCGTCTTTTGATCTCCCTCCCTCCCTCTCATTCTCTCCTCTGCTGTTTTTCTGTTTTATCTCCCTCACACACCAGCACAATGAATCTCACTTCTCTGCAGCTGACATACTGTAATATGTGGACACACTGACAAACAGATGCAGAAAGACTGAGTAAAATACAAACAGCTGGGGGGGTGTGGGGTTGGGGGGGTGGGGAGACGTGTGTAATGTTTATTAACCTCTCAGATATTCATACAACTAGTTTGTATCCTGAGTCATTTCTTATGAGACGGAGGCTGAGAATAGAAACCAAGCAACCTGTGATAACCTCTGAGAATGAGTTACGCTGAATCTCTTAAACACTGTGCGTGTAAACATAATTACAGTAATGAGATCATACTTTACCGCCGCTTTGCAAATCTGGAGGAAATGTCCTACATCCAATTTTAGAAGCCATATTGTGGCGAGCAAAACTATGCAAATGTAATGGTGTGAAGTAGACTATAAATATTAATAAACATCTCAATACTAATGGTAATACACCAGGAATAGCTTTGTTTGCCTCGTGATTACTTATTTTATTATGTGCATGTATTTTTTATGATACGACATTGAAACTCTATTATGACTTTGAAAAAAAACAGATAGCCCTGCACGGCCCTGCTCATGTTAATGCTGCGAGCAAACTTAACAGCAGGAATAAACCATATCAGCAATAATTTTGCAGTTTATTTTTAACTATGCCAATGAAGTTTATGTTTCACCCCTGTATGTTGTTGGTTGGTTTGATGTTTGTGAGAAAGAAAAATCATGTGAGGGGTTATCTCAAATCTTGGTGGAAGGATACGGTATGACTCAGAAAAGAACCCATTCAAGTTTGGTGTGGATCAGGATCAGAAGGACGATCCAGGAATTCTTTTCATAAATTTCTTTCATATTTGGGGATAAGGTGTCTTTCAACATATTCACCGATTTCTCAGGGAATAATACATGGATCTTGACGGAAAAAAATTCGGCACATGTGGGAACTGATATTTATGAGTGTTTGAAGTTTGGTGCAGCTTCAAGGGGACGGGTGGGTCTCGCCGATCTTAATAGTTCTAGTGCTTTCAATCATCCATCCATTATCTATACCGCTTATACTTTAAGGGTCGTGTGTAGGGGCTGTAACCAATGCCAGCTGAGATTAAGCAGGAGGGGGGGTACACCCTTTATAGATTGACAGTGTAATGCACTTTATTGAAAAACAACCATTCATTCTTACATTCACACAGAACATTGAGAACTCAACTCAGAAAGGCCCTTAATCAACCTTCTTGCTGTGAGGCAACAGTGCTAACCGCTGCAGCACCGTGTCGCCCCCTGCTTTCAGTAAAAACACATGATTTTCATCAGCAGATGTTGTTTGGAGAATTGTCAAACTACAGATGCTCAAATTAGAATTTTATTACCTAAAGTACTATAAGGATGTGGCCATAAGTTTAGTTACAAAGTTAATTTTTGATCATTTTTGACAATATTTTATAAAGCTCTCATCTTAACATCCATTTAGAGACTTTTCTGAAGCTCATCATCGAACATTTTATTCAAGCCTTTGATCATCATAGGAGCAGAGTTGTTCTTGCCATAAATAAATTGCTTGGGTGGCAATAAACATGAAAATCATATGTACAAATTTACACACTCTACACTGTGTTTTGTTCATGTCAGCTTCTTCCAGACTTCAGCGGTTGAACAGATGATTTCTGATCTGCTCCCTGAGGATCCACCACAAAGCAAATTGTCAGTTTTCTGCAATAAAATATCTACATTAGGAGACGAAGGTGTGCAAGATGTACAGTTTGAAATGAGCCAGAACCAGCAGGAGGTTTTAATCATAGCTCTTTAGCGACAGGGGAATCGACCACTGTACTCTCACTGGGACCCAGATGTGGGTTTTGCGGAGATGAAGCTCAGCAGAAAATTGAGAAAAGAAGTGAAGGACACGGTGTCACTATGAAGTATGAGTGAGTTTTAACCTCGTGATTTACTGTGGACCTGAGAGGACCTGTTCTTCATCTCCGTGAGCAGAGAGAGAGCCACGGCCATCTTAAAAAAAAAGAAAGCAGCCTTTGAACATTTATGGCTTGTCATAATTTCACTCTTTCTACAACTTAACGTCTCTAGATAAGCTGTCCAGAGCAGGTGCTCATGGCGGATTATCCTGACAGATAAATCAAGACGGGCTGAACTGTTTGACCTGTGACCCTCTAGTCAGCGAGCGGCACCTGAGTTGATGAAGGTTCTACGAGAAGAAATATACCTGGAATTCCTTTATCTGTCCCACACTGACCACACCTCAATGGGAATCCAATGTGTTGGAACAGGCTTTTTGCTGATGCCCCAAATGCCAAGGGCTGTTTTCAAAATAAAGTATTCATGCGGCCTCTGTAAAAGAGAAACATGTCTCATCTGAAGGCTCTCTTTCTCTCTCTCTCTCTCTCTCTCTCTCTCTCTCTCTCTCTCCTGGCGGTCACATGATGCAGAGCCACAGACTAGGAGGAGAGCGGTGCGTGTTTTCTCGACTGCACTGCCTTGTCTGGTTGTCTGTCATTATCAAAGCATCCTCAGTGTTATGACATGGAGATGAATAATTGATTCATGCAGACGGCTCACTGGTTATGTAATAAACCCACTGAAGCATCAGACAAGAGTTCTTGTCTGACACTGTACTGAAAACTGACAGAACAGTACAAGTGCACTCTCGTATTTGTTTTGTGTGCACTTAAATGAACGCCTGATGTGGGAAGAATACACACACAACAAATATATAGTTGAAGACAGACCGATGCAGTTTTCCTTCGGTTAGTGAGACAACAGTCACATAACACTACAGTGTATTTCTCTTGAAAGAGATTCACATTCAGAGACCAGAAAGAAACTGATTTAAACTCTACAATTTCCAAGCATGATATGTTTCAGAGGAAGATTTAACTGTTTTCTTTTTATACACATTTACAGAAAAGGAAACTGAGTGATCTGTATCAGGAACACTACGACTTTTACACTCATACACACATGATCATGATCAGTTTATTAATAAATCAGTCAGAAAGCAACATTTTCCAAACAGAAATGCCAATTATTATTATAATTATTATGAAACCTGGGATGTAAAATGAAAAAAAAATTGTCTTGAGGAAATTATAACGTAAAGATTAAAAAATCTGCATCTGGATACAAACAACATATTGAGGGTTAACACACTTGATGCTGACGTATAGTCTGGATCACCTGAAAATGATCTGAAAACACATTATTTTGAACAATTTTCAGCAATGTTGCTGCTCACCATTTTGTTTAGTTTTGCCTCCCTCAAGTGTTGAACAAGAGAACTGACATGTATTATAGGAGAAGGGGAAGATTAATTTCTATCAAAATAAATGTGGATATCAAATTGAATTATAAACGGAAAATTAATAAATTTAAAAAAATTAAGAAACTGTGTGTGTCCAGCAACACAAAGTAGATAAGTTGAAAACAGATGAATTAATTAGCTGGCCAAGGAGAGAGACACAGAGAGAGAGAGAGAGAGAGAGAGAGAGAGAGAGAGAGAGAGAGAGAGAGAGAGAGAGAGAGAGAGAGAGAGAGGGTGGAGCATGTGCTCTTGACCAATACCATGGATTTGATCATAGATTTGTGAGGGGAGAGAAAAGCAAGGGGAGGGACTGAGGGTCTCCCCCTGCTCCTGCTGACAGCTGGGACCGCCCCTCCCTGATGACAGGCCAGAGCTGGATTCCTTCAATGAAAAGCCCTTTGATTGTTGGCAGGAACTCCTCTGGTTTGGCTGAATGGCTGTCAGCTCTGTCAGGGTGATGGACGGGCGGGTGTTTCACCCCTCATAGAAACAAGCCCCCTCCAGCCAGACTCTAACTCTCAGAGAGCAGGACCCCTGCCAGTCAACTTCTAACCCCTTCTCCAACAGATGGAAACAAGCACAACTGAGTCGGAGGAGTGTAAAAGTGGTGCAAAGTCGGCCAGCAACAAGAGCAAAGCGAGGATCCTACGCAGTCCAGATTTATATCAAGGACAGTGACGTTTTCTTGGACTTTAATATCAGTGTTTAAACCCTCACATGAAATGTATCACTATGGCTCTGTATTTATAGAAGAGTATCATCATTATATCATACCAAACTCAGGAGAGCACATAAGGGCCAATAGTTCCCTTAAATTCAATCTAGCTGCACGCACTAAAATATATCAGTCCCCTAAATATGGTCATAATAATAAGATCCATGAATCCACAAAATAAATGTCAAAATTCCTTGGTCCTATCTTGCATTATTAAAGAAAGTGGTTAAAATGGTCCTGGATCTGCCCCCTTATTAAGATCTGTAAGAACATTTTATTGAACAAACTGCATCCTTCCACCAATGCTTGTGTTAATCTGTCCAGTAGTTTTTGCGTAATCCTGTTTACAGGGGTGAAAACATAACCTCTTTTTCAAAGGTTACAGCAGAAATGTGGTTATTTGGAATGAATTTATAAACACTGCAGAGAACATCTTCAGATTCATGGTGTGTAAGAGCCTCGTTTTATTTACATGCTTGATTTACTGACAACTTCAAGGTTTTTATTTAAGGGATGAGAAACAGTTTTTTCTCACAGGTTTCCGTCTGACTCCGGCGTCACTTCTCCCTCAAAGCCCCTCTGCGACCGCAGTGTTTAGCTTGAACTGCAGCCCCTTAATGCTCCATTATCAGTTTGTGTTCCATGACCAGACACACAAGTGCCAAAGCAAAGCCGCTCAGCTTCTCCCAGCTCTCACACATCACTGTCTGACAAGACATTAAACACTGCAAACGTGTTCACCGAGCTCAAACCCCAACCTCAGTCGGACGACCGTATTTCTCTTTCCTCTCCATAATCAGACAGACACAAACTCAGAATACATCAATTCAACTGTAATTGTTTACACTGACTCCACGCTCGAGCCCTGAGCTGCACACCATGAATCACTGCTCACCGGCGTCGAAGCGGGCCTCAGCACCGAGGTGGTCCTTTCCGTGAGCGAGGCAGCGCCGGGTTTGTGTGGGCATGCAGCCAGTTCCTGTAGTCTAACAGGAAATCTCTGTCCACACGAGCCTCAGTCACCTGTCATCTTCCCTCCTCTTTGACCAAAAGTTACTCAACAATATTCTGGCTTTTCATAATGTGCTATTATAGTTTATAGCCTGCACTTTATTTGATAAATGGACTTATCTCTACATTTGTTTTTCTGGTTTGGCTAATATATATCTCAAAAAACCTTTGGATGGAACTTATGGTCTGGCTGGCCTTGGAGGCCCTGTGACTTTTCCTCCAGTGTTCTTTTTGGGATTTGGGATTTTTCTTAAGATTCATATTTTGGCAAATTTGCCTTTGTTTGATGGTTTAAAGTTCAGAGACAGACAGGGAACAAAGGTTGAGAGACGGGGCCTATCAATTATCTGATAGATTGCAATGAACATTCATAGTTACAAATATTAGGTTGTTGACACATTAAACTATGGTAAACTAACTCTCTGCTTATCCAGGGGGCAATTCAAATGGTTTGGCTTTA
This sequence comes from Limanda limanda, assembly GCF_963576545.1. Lineage (NCBI taxonomy): Eukaryota > Metazoa > Chordata > Actinopteri > Pleuronectiformes > Pleuronectidae > Limanda > Limanda limanda. The sequence goes on along the minus strand of NC_083646.1, from coordinate 14,678,433 downwards.
CTTCTGGTGACCTCTCATGTCGACCATCTTTGATAGTCTTGTAGGACACGTGCTGGTCCTGCTACTCAAACAGGAGGTGAGGTAACTCTTGATACACATCTTGGAGCTTATATATTCAGAAAAACTTTCTATAAAATAAGATAATCATTTATTGATACCCAATGATGAAAATTCAGGTATTATAGCAGCACAAATACAGATACATGTGAAAACAGAATAGAAAAACAAAACCCCAAATAGAATAAAATCAAAGAGAATAGAATAGAGTAGTGCATTTACAGAGAATGTACATAAGTTATTTTCTTAGTACTGAAAAAAGAACGTACCTTTATCTAATTTGTGGTTAAAAGAAAACATATTTTCCAATTAGAATAACAAATTTGTCATTGGAGAAAAATGATAGGTTTAATTAATGACTTAATAAAGTTTAACCTTTCAAATGAAGAGTGAAACATGGAGGTCTCCAGCCACGTGTCTCTTCTCGAAAACCCAAAAATCTTTACAGACATCGGTAATTACATTTGTGTCACCTTTTCTTTTCCCAGAATTACAGGTCAAACTGTCAGCAGTGAACAAATGTCTGTTGATGGAGCAGTCTCAGCTGGCTTCCCTCTGCAGTATTTAGTTTAAACCGCAAACGGCTTCATTCTTCCACATGACTTCATCAATACAGAAATTCCAATGTGTTTACTTTCAACTTGCACGATTCACACTTCTATTCTGATTCAACAGACAACTGATTTCTGGTTCGATGATTATCTTAGGTCAGTGTTTCATACTCTTAAAGAATTCAGGATCAGCCTCAGCTTGTTAAAATCCAGTTTCTCTCTCTCTCTCTCTCTCTCTCTCTCTCTCTCTCTCTCTCTCTCTCTCTCTCTCTCTCTCTCTCTCTCTCTCTCTCTCTCTCTCTCTCTCTCTCTCTCTGCTGGCAGCTGTGGCACTTTATTCATCGCTCTGACTCAAGGTGACCATGAAGCCGCACTGTCAGGGTCCCAGTGTAACACAAGACTTCATCCTTGAGCGCTTTAGAAAGTATACAAATGATGAGCTGTTTATTTTTCTTAAGTTCCTTCTTGCTAGCGATTTATGTTACGATCTGTCAGGAGTGATTTTCTGGTGAACGGTGCATCAGACTTGAAATAAGAAACGATCAACACAAAAATGCAAAGGCATTCTTAAGATACATTAATTTAAAAGCTATTGTCTTTAGATGGATCAGCAGTGTATATGTGATAGTGTAGAAATATTAATTTGAGGATAACAAATGTAAAACAGCAGGAGTGAGAAATGGAAAATCCTTAATCTATAGGAGAGATATGTTGAAATACTCTTAAAATGCAGCCTGATATTTCATCAGTGAAACACAAGTCAGAGAGGTCCTTTCTCTCGCCCGCCCATAAATCTGTTCGGGCTCTTCCACATCATGACCATTGACTCGGCTCCCCCCTCGGAGATGGGGGGAGGTGGGAGGGAATCTGGAGGTCTGAGAAACTCAAGACCTCATGGCAACAAACCACTCAGCCATCACAAGCACTTAAGGTCTTTTAAGAACGCTGCAGCGATGTTTACCATTGGCTCCGTGCGAACAAAAAGCCGGAGCCCTGGTGTCTCCGCGCTAACAAGGCCCTTCTGAAAGCAGGGGAGGAAATATAAGCCGGCCTGTGCTAGCCACTTCATTTCCTGGCTGGTAAGAGCCTGTTTCCTGTGCATTGGCCGAAACATGGCATTTAACCGGAGGGACTTAGCCACTTGTCCCCCCCAACACCCTGTGAGTCCCCCGACCCCCCACCCGCCTCCTCCATCTCAATTTTTGACTCTCGGCTGCAAACTATTTATTTTCAAGACTCAGTGAGTAACGGTTTCCAGATTAGCTCCTGATGAGATTCAAATTGAAAATGACGTTTTGGAGGGAGGACAATGTAAATCAGTTTCATGACTGTCAGGTCCAGGCAGCGGCTCAGACCGGTTGTGGTTTTTCAGCACTGGATTACCAGTGTGTGGAAACCATGCTATATGGAAAACAAATTTCACACCCAGCGGCTATTTCACAGTATAAAGCTGTCTGTTTGAGGAAGAGCTGTCTTGGCTACACACAGTGGTGGCTTTGATTTAAAGGACCTCAAACTTGTGAGTTTCAAAATTAAGTTAAAGGAAAATTCTAAAATTCTAGGAAATATATTTCTCGCTCAGCCAGCTGCCAGTGGAGGTTGGTGTATGGTCGAAAATAACAAAGCAACTTGTGCGACATGTTGAGTTGACCGACCAAGTTGGAAGCCAATAGTGTTAATATGTTATTTTGAACGACAAAGGTAGGTAAAGTGGGATGAGACCGGAAAAAACCTAAACATACTCTAAATCATAAACTGTATACAAGGATAACTCTTTGAATAACAAGTCTTCATTAAAATGTCTAAAAACACATTGATCTATGCTATATATGTTGTTGACTTGTGTACCTTCATTATCATGAATGTTTCCAACATGTTCTTATCATCAGAAGTTCAGATGGAGCCGTGTGGCTGCAGGTTTCACTTTCACCCACACAGCGTCAAGCACAGTCGGGCACTTGTCATCGCAGTTTTCCAGCTATGAAACTTTTTTAAATTTTATTTTCAACTGTACCAACTCAAAAACCAAATTCAATTTCTCCAACCAAACTCAAGTGTCTTTAACCAAAACTAGACATTTCACAGCTCGGAGTGGAGTATCAGTTGCAGCGACCTGTCTTCATCAATTATCCAGATTTCACCACAGTGTGTTGTGGGCCTTTGTTCGGAGCAGGCAGGGTAATTACTGGCAGGACTTGCTTAAAGCTGTTATTTTCCAGATGGCAGGCAGACAGGCAGGACTGAGGAGCTGCTTAGTCCCCCCCATGTGCTCGCACTGGAGCCCATACACTGAGCACTTAGCCCTCAGATGGCATGAACCTGCAATTGGTTTGGCTGAGCTGAAATGGGTCATGGTCAAAGTAAATTTGGCTTAGGAAGAAAAGCTCCAGATTCCCGGGTCCAGGAAGCGAACGCTCTGTATTCAAGAAAAAAAAAGCTTGTGCCCAGACCCGTGCGGATCAGACACAGGCTCCATCTGCACATGGACCAGTTTCCTGCAGCGAGATTGGGGGTGGCGGGGGGGTTGGGGGGTAATGGAGGTTTTTAAGGGGTTGAGTCCTGATTGGACGTGGAGCAGATCTGAAGGTAAGAGTGTACAGCTGTGAGAGAGGAGCAAAAGGTCAACAGACTGGATTCGGTGGTTTGCGGAGTCGCGCCCGATGCGAGTCGACAGTCGGCAGCTGCACAGTGACAGGGAGATTTACCAAGGCAAAGGTCTTCTCAACACTCAAGGTTGAGATACTGCTCGGCTGTCTGCGAGCTGAAAAGTCTACTATGAGTCTTGGTTATTGTTTATAGCCTTCACATTTATATGATAAATACACGCAGGGTCTATCGCATGCACGTCAATCTCAATCCAGATCTGGACGTGAGGGTGGTGTCAATCTTTACCGCGGACCCTGGATAAGAAAACAAATTTCTCAAAGTGCTGAGCTTTTCTATTAGAACGACTCCATTGAGGACTCAAGGCTTTGAGTTCACCCCTCCCAGCAGGTTGAGCCGAGTCAAGAGAGAGTCTGGTTGTTTGGGTTCATCGGATGGTGATGGGCAGCTGTGAAAGGGAACACTTAACAGCGAGAGAAGCCGAGATGGAAGGGGACGTGTGACAAAGAAAGCAAACAATCTCCTTCCAGACAGCAGCAGTCACTGCTTTGTGTCTGACCAGTGGAGAGCAATCAATCAAACGTCAATTATGGTGAATGTGTGTCTCAGATTACGCCACTAAAATCAATGTTTTTTATTAACTGCCATAAAAATAATACTGGTGCACAGTCTGAAGCTGCCTGTTTGGAATGGGCTGCTTGCTTGACCTGTGGTCATGCTGGTTGCAGCTTTCGCTCTGAAACTCCAAAAGTGAGCTCTGATCAACTTTTTTTTTTAAACTGAAACTGAACTTGTTTTATTTATTACGTTTCTCGTGTGTGGCTTATATGTACATTTGAATGATTCACTGCAATGACCCAATCTTCAGACCCAAACTCACAATTTTTCAAAATAAAAGCTCTGTAATTCCGCTCGGTATGAAGCATTGCGGTGACAAAACGAACATTGTGCTTTTACTTTGTTGAGAAATTACTAAAGAGTAAATGACTCTAACAATATCGGCGATCAGCAGCTGTGTAACTCGTGATCTGATATTATCACCCCCCAGGGACTGCAAAGCGCTGTTCGCCGATTTGTTCATATTTTATTATTCTTGAGTGTGTCACATGTCCAAATTCCAACAAATTCCACCCTGCACTTCCCTGGGCCCTTAACAACACACATGTCAAGTGTGAAGCCAATGAGTTGAGCAGTTGGTGAGATTTTCGTTCCACATACAAACAGACAGACGTTTCTGAGATTTGTAGATTACTTTTGGATCAAAAGCAACATTTAAGTTTTCAAGCACAATGAAAAACATCCCTATCTTAAGTTGCATGAATCTCGGGCCTTGCAGCAAATTGAACGTCACCTTGAAGTCATCAAAGCTGGAGTTAGACAAGCTGAACGATATTAATTTCATGACATTCAAAGGAGGGAATAATTACATTTTCCCCGTAAAAGCTCCAGACAAAAGCTGATTGACACATTCCCATGTGTCTCTCGGAAAGTACTTTACTTAACTTGACTCACGTTTTACTCTCTTGCCCCGAGTCAACCTGCTCCATCAGCCACAAAACTCCCCAGAACAAAAACACCCACGCTGAGGAGAGAAAGAAAAGTCACACAGGGAGAGACGGGGAGAGAAAGACGATGCTGAGCACGGGAGGGGGAACTCGATTTTTTTAGGTTCAAAGACGATCTTTTTCCCTTCCCCTGGGGGGAATGGGACTTTGCTTGTCACTGGTGCCATTCACCTGTCAGTCAGTGTGATACAGGATCCTATACGGGCTCCATGAGCGGAAACTCCCGGCCAAGAGCGCCATGAAGTCAGCACCTGTTTCTGCTGCAACAAAAAGCAAACTGACTAAAACCGAAACATCTTCTTCCTCAGCCCCCAACATGAACAAAATTACTTTTTCATGTTCATCAGAAAACTCATTGATTAATCATCAGTTCTTCTAGTGCACAGAGCCCAGTTCATGTGTGTCTATCAGTTTGGTTATGATTTTGCAGTTTGTCTAAGAAAGTTATTAACGTCAATATAATAATGATTCTACATAAAGACTCTCTGGTGGGAAGGGACTCTGTTTCTTGGGCATTATAGTTTCAGATAAATGAGGGAGAGGAAAGACCCTGTTCTAATTTTGTGATGAGCAATCAGGCCATTACGGTAAATCGAGCAACTGCAAATAACTGATCTCTTTCTAAAATGTGCACATAGTGAACACATAAAGCAGGATCGCTTGGAGGAATGAAAGTCAAGGTAAAGTGGATCAATGATTCTTTGTACTTCTGTTTTGCTTTATTTATTTTGCAGCAATTACTTGTTTTTGTGAATTCAGCTTTTATGTGCAGAACATTCACTTATAAAATCAAATCAGCTCTACCTAAACACAACAGTAAAATGTAATTTACATATGTAGGGGTCAGTATTGATAATAATTATATTAACTAATACAACATTCACCAAACCACTTTTGTACCACAAAACCTTTTGAAACTTTTAGTTTAGTAATATTTTAAATGCAGTACTTTTTACTTTTGGAAAATGTGATTTGTCTATGGGTGTTTTTGTCGATGTTTTCCTTTATGTGGTTTAGGAGATTATTCACAATGACACCAAAATTCAATTACAGCGTTTTTGTCCTCATTGTTCATTTGATAACTCTCTTTAAAATAAATTATCCCTTGGAGACACTGAAGCTCTATTACTCTCTCTACTACACATCATATGATCCTTACCCGGAGTCCTCATTCCTTTCCAAAGATTTTTCTGGGTCCCCAAACTCTGGAATGACATATCAGAATCAGAATTCTTTTAATTGCATTAAAAGTATATTTACACGTACGGGAAATTGCCTTGGTGTGGGTGGTGCATTGGAAATAAAAAAACAATATATACAGTACAGTTTTTGCTGATTGTTTTTACATCCCTTCTCAAGTCATTTAAAAAATGATTTTAACGTCAGTGTGAATTGTAATTCATGTTTTGTTGCTTTTATCCTTTGGTGCTTTGTTTAAAATGTGTTGCACAAATAACTCATATGATCCCAGTAGCTGTTATTAAAATAAAAAATTGAAAAAAACAGTTTGACAAAATTATCCCAACTCAAGATCCTACAGAGACAATGTTATTTCAACGCTCTATACATGAGTATTTATGGCTTAAAAATTTCATTAATCTTAGAAGTCTCCTGACGACAAGCAATGAAACTCTAAAGATATGATCCTTTTGTGTAAATTCCCTGTGACTCTAAGGATGCTGAGCATGTAACGACCCCCCCTCCGAACCTCCATGCCAGAACAAAGTCTAGAATAACACAGAGAAAAGCATCTGGGGCACTTTAGGTGTTCTGAAACAGGAGACAGATTTCCGCAAGCAATCCCAGTCTTCTGTCCCACGTCCTCTGGTCCTCATGAAAAGTCACTTTTCTCTCTGCCACAACCACACACACACACACACACACACACACACACACACACACACACACACACACACACACACACACACACACACACACAGAGAGAGAAGACATGGACTGCACTTGAGCCAGATTGACTCAGCATGTGAGTCTGAATTTGATCTGAAGTCAGCGTGTGGAGCTCATGACGATGCAGCGGCCTCCTGCAGCGGTGGCAGAGTTGCTTGTGTGTCTGCGTCACATGTGTGAAGGACCTCTGAGAAAACTGTTTTTAAGAATGCTGTCAATCAATGAATCAATCGGTCAGCAATGAGCACATGTAAATTGCTCACCCTCCAGACCAGCCATCAATATTCCTGTTTGTCTGAACACTGCTCCTTACACAACCTGATTAACGCTTGGTAAGAAAACAGGTCGGATGTGAATGTCCTCTGCCTGGCTGTAACTCGAGAGCCTCGGGGTGGTTCTGAGGGAATGTAGGGGCCCTCCATGTGAAAAGGGTCCAGTCAGGCTTGGCCTGAGCCACACAGACCAGCACTCTCTCCATCCGCAGCCCCTCACAGCGGGATCCAGCCATCTGGACTCATTTCTGCTCCGACAGGGTGGCTCTCAAGGCCCATCTGTATGAGGGCTATACACTCACAGTGGGCCCCAGGAATGTGCCTGTCTGGGAGGGAACTGTGGAGATTTAAGGGATGACGGTACAACGCAATATATCTTTTCACCCTGCACTCTGGAGCATGTCATTTCATCAACATCTGTATTTCATTTTTAGTATCCTGGATGACCGGGTTCAGTCAGTTTGGTTTTAGGCACCAAAAAAAGGCTTCAAATCACTTTATTATTGGCTGTGGTTGTGACATTGAGGCTACAAACACATGCACAACATAAAAAACATTTTATTAAGCGAATTCCCTTAAACTCCATCTCCTGAAATCCAGGTTGTCATTGAAACATTAAAATTGCTGAGTTATTTGTCTGTGTTAAAATGGTTATTCATGGTTCTTATAGTGATTAAGATAAATTAAACTGCAATGCTTTCACATCAAAAACGTTCTCACTCTTTCCTCATATTAATTGGCTTTATGTTCAGTGTTGGCTTATCTAATAAAGGTGAAAATACCATAAGAAAAGTTGTGAATGTAGAAATTATAGCAGTCTCGGGTAATTTCTGTGTTTTGTTCCCAAGTTGAAATAAATAACTTGGTATTGAAAACACAAAGCAGTGTATCCAGACAGGACATGGCGATACTAGAACTAAAACTTAAACCCTTATCTTTAACTACTAAAACCACTATCTATCTATCTATCTATCTATCTATCTATCTATCTATCTATCTATCTATCTATCTATCTATCTATCTATCTATCTATCTATCTATCTATCTATCTATCTATCTATCTATCTATCTATCTATCTATCTATCTATCTATCTATCTATCTATCTATCTATCTATCTATCTATCTATCTATCTATCTATCTATCTATCTATCTATCTATCTATCTATCTATCTATCTATCTTTCTATCTATCTATCTATCTATCTATCTATCTATCTATCTATCTATCTATCTATCTATCTATCTATCTATCTATCTATCTATCTATCTATCTATCTATCTATCTATCTATCTATCTATCTTTCTATCTATCTATCTATCTATCTATCTATCTATCTATCTATCTATCTATCTATCTATCTATCTATAACCTGCAACCTCAAAGTTGCTCTTACTAATATGTAGTTACAGATATAAAGTATAAATATCTAAATCTATGTGCATATCAAGTTATATATGTAAATAATGGATTGATCACTAATAAAGTCATCTTTTAAACCCTTTATAAATAGTACCTTATTAAAACCTCCACTCAGGCACAGAAAACCAATTTTTTGAAACGTTTTTTCCAGAATTAAACTGAAAAAATACATTTTTTTAAAGTTTTAAAGTGTTCAGAGGAAAAGATGCAAAAGCATCATAATAACTAATATGTTGCAAGGTACGACATGTTTGTTTGAGGCGAGAGCTCCTGAGAGCAGAGTTTAGTTCTTGAAACCATTTTCCACCAGTGTTAATAATTAATCACAGATGAAAACAGCAGCTCGACTACTTTATCACAGAGAACATGTGACTCCTGTGCATCACACAACAGTCTGCTTCCTATGTGAGGCTTCCTCTGCACATGGTAGTGAAACAGAGCAGATGAGGCACCTCTAAATGACCACACATTGATTTGCTGCTTGTATATGAAGGAACCTGTGTCGCGTCCCTGCTGAGACTGTGATCAATGAGACTCTTTTCTGAAGGACGATCCACACCACATTCATCTTCTGTGCAGGTGTCTGGCAGCCTTTTCACCGAAACCACTTTTAATCACATCCCCAGGGCCTCCCCGGTGATTTCTCATTGAAAATTAATCTAAGATATCAATTCCCAGGGCTGAGGCAGATCACCACGTGCTGCTTGTACTGTGGGCATGCCTGTATCTGTGTTGCAGTTTCATGTTGCTGCTGTGGTGCACCATGAGTCCATTTCATGAACACATGCACCCGGTGTTTCACAATCCAGCCTTGAGGATGAAATGGCATCAGAGACAGCCGAGCATCAGTGGCAGCTACAATGTGAATCCACCTTGTAGTTCCACAAAGCTTTTGTTCTTCTTTCCAGCATAAATCCATTCTCATTAGTTCACTGAGGTGCAGGAGCACTGGGCTTCAGGCCCTGGGAGTCCAATACAAGCAGGCAGCGACCCCTAGTGGTGTGTGTCTACACAACAAAGTAGAACCGCTGGAGGAAAGCATTGTAAATTTGGTCAAGTGGGAGGGCCTGTTAGTGCTTCTCAGTCGGCCAATCCGCAGCCTTGGAGCCTTGTTATTGGCTAAAAGGGGGCTGTCAATCAAATCCTCCAGAGGCAGTTTTTTCTATGATGTCCTCAGTGTGTTTCAGGAGCTGGTGGAGAACAGAGCTACTCCGTGAAAACAGTAATGTTCCTGCAGGAGCAGAGATAAAATAAAAGTAGGAATACCACAGTGAAACAAACATACTGCATTACAAGAAAATTGTTTTAAATTAAATAAAAACAAGCAAAATATACCCACACTAATTAGCAAAAGTAATATTATTTTTTTTGTTATTATGAATGCATGATGCTGCATGTTAATATTTTAATGGGAGATGATATTTAAATTTTTATATCCAAACAACAAATTTTAGTATTATCATGGTAGATCATGGTCTACAAAGTCAAAAGTAGCTATAGTGACTAAATAAATGTAGACGAGTAAAAGGTAATTAATACTTTTTTTACTGAAAAGTCGTGTAATTTGTGTGCAAATTAAAATGGCATCAAAAAAGTTAAGCAAAAGTTGTATTTTTAAAATATAATATAACACAATATACTATGATTAGTAACTATTTTGAGGCTCATTCATCTGGTAAATAAAAAAGAGATTTCTGATCATGGTTGTTTTTTTGTTTTTGTTTCATTAATTGATTATTTTTGGGACATTCCGTGGTTTTGCTAACACTCTGATTTGTATTCATATCATGGAGATTAACCTGTAAATAATAATAAACATCCGGCTCCATATGTGTTTGGCAGTGAGTAAACCCTCAGCGTGTGGAGCAGGGTTCGATGCCCGGCTCACAGTCCGCTGTCCCCCTCGTACGCCCCTCGGGTGGCGGGCACTGCTCTCTGATTGGCCGCGGCGGCGTGCGCGTGCCCGTCGTCTCCTCCCGGTTTTCCTGGCGTGACCTTTTCCCTTGGCAACCACTTCCTCCCGAGCATCCACGGCCATCTTTAATCTCCGGCCATTCATGAGAAAGTTGTAAACACGCCGATCGGACGCGGGTTCACGCACGAAGCGGCGGCACCGACCCACGGCGCGGTGTGTGTGTCTGTGTGTGTGCGTGTGTGTGCGTGTGTGTGTGTGTGCGTGTGTAGCAGAGCAGCAGGCTGTGACCCGCAGAGACCAAAGTGACACCGAGAGCGTACGTGCTACATTGTTCCTTCCTGCGCCCTGTGCGTTACACACACTCTCTCCTCTCTTGTGTTTGTGTGTGTGTGTGTAGAACAGTAACGTGTTGCGTGTGCTTGTGAAGAAGCAGCTGCGTGTTGTGCTCCTGATCCGAACAGCAGGTGGAGCGCTATAATAAGCGATCATTGTGTGAAGGACACAGCAGCAGCAGAGTTGTGTTGTTGTTGTGCAGCTGCAGGGACGTGAACGTGCATGAGCGTGGAGGTCAAACTGAGAAATGAGACCCTTACTGTTGTGTTGGCAGTGTGTGTGTGTGTGTGTGTGTGTGTGTGTGTGTGTTTGTGTGTGTGACAGTAATATGAGCTGGCTGTCATGCTTGTTTTGTGCCCTGGCAGGATGAGAAAGAAGCAGACTGCCAAACAAAGGAAGACTGAGGAGACGACAGTGGTGGTCCAGGAGTTTGTGGTGGAGAAGATCATCCGCCGCAGGGTCGCTGACGGGAGAGTGGAGTACTTCCTGAAGTGGAAAGGCTTCACCGAGTGAGTGAGGTGCTGCACAATCACACACTCGCTTCCTCACAGTTTTTGGCGGTTGATGGTTTAGTTCTTTTTTTTTCTCCTCTTCTGTCTGTCGTCTTGCCGACACAGTGCGGACAACACGTGGGAACCCGAGGACAACCTGGACTGTCCCGAGCTCATCAACGAGTTCCTGAGGAACGCCCTCCATCTCGGGTATGAGAATGAGGAAGAGCACAGCGAGTTCATTCCCAAAGAAGAAATGACAGAGCAAGAGACGGAAATTGTGAGTATGTGAGGAGTGCAGAGCCGGCCTGTCTGTGAGTCGAGTTGTTTTCCATGTTATTTACAGAACGTCTGCACCTGAATCCTGAAAAAGGAGGAACATGATTAGAATCCCTTTTCCTGTTGAGCACCACAAAAGATTCATAGTTGCACTCTTTCTCTTTTTATTCTCCTGAAATCAAAAGAGGTCGCATTGGAAAACAATAGTTGTTGCAGTCGAAAACATGTTTGAAGATTTAATTTCTGCTTTTTTGGAAAGGTTAAAGTCTGCTTTTTTTAAGTAACAAACCAAATGGCATTTGTCTGTGGTTGGTTTAGCAACACCAATGAAAGTGAAAGCTGTAACATTTCCTCTTTTCTCACTGGGTTATACAGTAAATCGAATGCTCATGTGGCCTCTGTGATTTCCTCTAACCACTGTACTTTTGTCCTTGTCGTCCCCCCCCCCCGTGCAGTCCTGCCTGCAGCCTCAGCAGCAGGCCTGCACTCTGCAGAGCGACGGCGACGGCCTCCAGCCGAGCGACGGGCGTTCAGACTCCCCCGCCGACCTCGGCACTTACCTCGAGCCCGAATGCATCATCGGCTCCACAGACAGACAGGGAGAGCTCATGTTCCTCGTCAAATGGTAACTCCGCTGCTTCCCCTTTTGCCAGCGGTTTGGTAAATGTTTGCGTGGTGGGAGAATTTGCACTGATGGGCAGAAGCTACAAACTGCACTTCCAAAAACATCCATGTGTCAGATTTGTGCTGTTGGCATTGAGTAATTGGGCCACTTGCCAAATGTGTAGTGTGAAAGTATCATTTACTGAAAGTCAAGTCAACATTTGCCACCTGACAAAACATTTCCCAGATTCAAAAGCAGATTGTCAGGGTTTCCAAGGGCTCTTGAAATCTTAATTAACAGAATCTTAGGCCTTTAACGTTAAGGTAGGACTTAACGCTACTTCTGTCACATTTTTCAAATAAGGTTTTAGAAGATGACTGTGCTGCAGTTCACTCTCAACAATACATATATTAGTACGTTGGAATAAAACTACAATGAAGACTGTAACTGATAACATCCTGTGTGGATACCTACTGTCTCTGTCTGTAGTTTGAACGCTAACATGGCGTTTGGAGGGTTATTCTCTCCAAGGCTCCTTCATCTTATATCCAATTAACAATTCTGTGACTCGATAACTGACTGTATTTTAAGTAGATCGTAAATCTCCTTCATTAGGGTTTTAAAAAAGTCTTCAATTAAACCTGTAACCTGCAGAAACCCTGATTATGGAGAGCATCACCACACTGAATGTGTTTGAGGACGCCATCACACTAAAACACATTCAGACCAGTGCATGTGATCAAACTATGTTCTGACTGGTAAACTGCAGATTTACAGTTTACAATTCGTGGGAAGAACGTCCCAACTAGTCAGATAACATGTCTGTGGTTTCTTTTACAGTATTTGTTAAGTTTGAAAAAAATTAACACATGACACTGATTGCTAAATCTCGAAACTAAAACTTTGTAACAGGAATCTGCTGAATAAAAAGGATGTGTGAAGTATCAAAGGCGTGGGCATTGGCCAATCAAATACATGCATTCAAACGCTTTTTTTATGAATGTCTTCGCAATGTGAGGTATCATTTTGTCGTATACCTGTGATCATTGCAGAGAAAGATGATCTGATTGCACTTTGATAACTTTGCAGCATCGTAAAAATCCACTGCTCCTTGTGTTATAAACCCCGGTGCAGTGCTTCTAACACGTGGATGTGTTTTTCACGTGGCACCTGAAGCAACATGCCAAACAAAGCATTATGGGACGATCCAGCGCTTCGGAGCTCGATACAGTTTAGAGAAATTCCTTTAACACCTTTTGCCCCAGACTTTGAGGAAATGGAAAACTAAACAGCTGCGTTACCTCTGGCTGTGCTTTCAAAAAAAAGATGTGGTCTTTTTTAGCCGTACCTTCGCAATAACCTATTCTAAATTGGCAGACGTGTGTGTTGCTGCTGAAACATTTTACATACATTAAAAAAAGGTGGCGGCCGTATTTTAATGTTTCCCGTCTGCCGTGTGCTCCCCCACAGGAAGGACTCGGATGACGTGGCTCTGCTGCCTGCGCATGAAGCCAGCGCCAGGTGTCCCCAGGTGGTCATCGACTTCTACGAGCAGAAGCTGACCTGGCACTGTGGAGACGAGGAGCCGTGAAGCACTCGCGTGTGTTAGCGTGTTCGCGGGTTTGTGTGTGTGTTTTTGTTTTGAGTACGGAGGAGAACTGGTAAGCGGCTGCGTCCTCACCCGAAGCTTAGTTTAACCTCCATCCAGTGTCCTCCTCCAGCTGACATTAGAAGCACGCTGTGTGAAATTGCATCCCGCCGCAGGTAAGAGTTTCGGAATCTGTCGGGTGGAAGAACCTCAGCGGGGACGGATGTTCAGGGCTCTCTGTCCCGTGGTGCTCAGGAAGGTCACTGTGCCTTTGTGGAGACTGTGATGGAGACTTAAACTAACCTGTGTGTGAAGAGCAGCCGCTCTGAGGTCAGACGAACCTGTAGCAGCTTTGGTCGTGTGTCATCATGTAGCCGACACAATCACTGTGGACATGTGTTTTGTTTTCAAGACTACTGTTATATAGTAATTTAGTATCTCTAGTCCTCCACTGGGAGGGGTCCCTGGTTTAGTGTGAGTGTTTTCTCTTGTATAGCGACACTCTGTAGGCAGAGTGAACTAACTGTTGTCCGATCTGTACCTCCAGTGCACCTAGCTTTAAGTTGGATTGTCTCCACTAGAGCCCGACTGACATGGCTGTTTGGAGGCTGATGCCTCTAGTGCAGGGGTTTTCAACTGGTTTTGTCAACTAGAAAGTAATCCGCGGCCCACTGATGTGCCTTCGCGCGCGCGTGCCTGTGTGCATGTGGATAGAAGGAAGTTTTAACATTTGGTTTTCAATGTTGGTTTTATTTAAAAACCTCCAACAAATCTATATCTACCTAAAAACCTCAAACAAATCTAGAAAAATCTGTGTAAAAACAACAAAAACGGTTGATTTTCAGTGCTTAAGAATTGGAAACAAAATTAAAATTTGTAGTTGTACTGCATCTCAGAACCATATGAACATCAATATATAACGTTCATGTCTTAAATGTACAGACATGTAGCTGACATGTTGAGAGAATGTTAAAGTAACGGTGATCAATAACAATCAACATAAACTGGGGCTACAACTGAAGAGGGAAGATGACAAAGTAATGCAGAATATGTCACAAATGATAATTATACAATATCACACAAACAATTGAGGCCTACTTAAGTTTAAATTCATGATCACCAGAACCTTTATATTATACTTTTCTTATATATATTTTTCACGATATTGAGAGTAATCTGGAAATGTGTCGAAATATCAAAGCAAATTTTGCGGACCCCCTGCAATGCCGTCGCGGACCACCAGGGGGCCCCTGGTTGAAAACCCCTGCTCCCGTGGATGCATTGTCTAACCACGCCAACATAAAGGACACACGGAAATTAGTGGGCTGTGACGGTTACATTGTTTGAAACAGACTTATCTCTTTTCATACATGAAGGCAGCACAAATGAGCCTTAACATGTCACTATGACAAAGAAATGTAACTGAGGCTTGATATTTAAAAATGTAACGTTAAATTTTGATATAAATAACTATGAATACAAAGAAAACACGAATACAACCAAATAAATACAGATTGAATTAGGAACAAAATCAAATATAATGACACAAACTACAGATTGTTTTGGACAAACTACATTATGATATTTCCAACAGCCATTGGGTTTTTCCAGTAGTTCCTGTAAAACGAAAGTTTTACAGAAGTAGCATATCGGCAATAATGATTTCTGAATGTCTGTGAAGGTCTCATATCAGCCGTTGGTTTTTATCAACAAACAGATTAATCAGTCGGGCTCTAACGTGAATATTGTTTGAACCTGTATTGTGTGAGGTGTTTGTAGCCATGTTTTATACTGTGTCTCACTGTGTCTCACTGTGTCTCTCTATGACCCCTGTGGTTGATGTTTTAAGCACATGTATTTTCTAATGTGCCCCACCAGAAAATGTCCCAGATCAGCTGCTATGAACCAAGTGTTCTCACCTCTGATGAATCATCAAACGTTGTTTTTATAAAGGAATATTAGGTGCTTTTAAACAAAGAGAAATCCAGGCAATCATTATATACATTAGATAAATGGTGCGCCTAATGAGGACTAAAAAGGATTGTTAAATGTAGCACTTTAGACGTGAGACTGTCCGCTGGTGGAGAGCATTGTCTTCCAGTAATTCCACAGGCATGGACACGAAACCTGTCTCCTGACTCGACATATCTCCCTTCGTAGTTATGGGACACTCAGTTGAACCTTCGACCTCCTAAAACTCACTTGCTACTGTAACTACTGTAACTGACCATAGATCTGTGAAGTCTCTGTGAATAAAGGAAAACATTTTGTGACACTTCATTTTGTTTTTTTGTTTTTTTCCATGTTCTTCAAATGTTAGATTATTACATTATGAAGTAAAAGAAATTATCAGAAAAATTGGTAATTGTGAATTTTTGTTTAAAGGGGAGGGGCTACTCACAGCCTTTGGTCTTTGGTCTTGTGACTTTATTTTGAAAACTTTTGCTCCTGGGTAGAAAAGCTATAGGAATAAAAGGCAGAGGCACAATGCTAAGCACAGCATTGTTCTGATGACTTTAAACTACTGAGATTCACCCTTAATGAAAGTTGAATTATGAGAGAAGGAACAGACAACTCTCCGAGTCAGGTAGGTTCATTCTGCTGTTATCCTGTAAAGTAAGTTTGATACATTATGGAGAAAAATACTTTGAAATCACCCATGTCTTGTTTGGAAGCATTAACTTCTGGTAAAAGCTTAAACAACAAACTTATTTTACCTCCTGAGCAATAAAGGAAATGTGTTGGGGTTTTCCAGTTATGATTTTTGACGTGTTGCTCATAGCACTTCCTCTATCGGACAATACAAAGTTCCCTTTTTACAAAACAACTGCATTCAGATCAGTGTACGAGAGCCTCTCCTGTCTTCTCCATGCAGCAGGTGGTCAGTGTCTGGGTGCGAGACCCACGGATACAAAAGAATGACTTCTGGCACGCCTTCATAGACTATGAAATTTGTTTACATGTAGGTAAAAGGATTACATGAAATTGTTTTCGTTAATTTTTTTCTATGCAACACTGAATTTTAGTGTAACCTGTCATGTGTCACACTTGTGTCCTGCTTCAGACCGACAGCGTCTGCTTCACCAAGAAGGTCTCCGCCGTGAGGAGGAGGTACAGCGAGTTTGTATGGCTGAGGCAGAAACTACAAGCAAACTCACAGCTAATGTAAGTTCATATTACTGTGTTCTGAGCGACAGCAAAAGGTCACATCCACTTTCAGTTCTGTTCAGATGGATCTGTTGAGTCATTCTCAGGGTGTGTGTGTCTGTGTATGTGTGTTTTACAGGTCTCAGCTTCCTGAGCTGCCCGGGAAGAATCCCTTCTTCAGCCTGAACAACGCCAGACAGATATCTGATCGTATGACAGGGCTCCAGGATTTCCTGAAACAGTAAGAATGATCCCACAGATCAATACACTCAGGAACTTTGACATACTACAGCAGGGAGATAATCAAATTGGTAAATCAGTGTTTCCATAAACAACGGGGGCCTTGTGACCGCTGTTTTCTCATGAGTGAAAAACAATATAGACTGCATGCAGTAACCTTACCTTGTTCTCCAGGATCCTGCAGAACCCTCTGCTGCTGTCAGACAGCTGCTTGCATCTCTTCCTGCAGTCAAAGCTCAGCGTGTCCAAGATCAAGGCCTGTGCTGCTGGAAGGACCCACTTCTCTGTGGCGCAGGCGGTGCAGGGCTGTGGTCTGAGGAGATTCAACTCCGAAGACGATCTGCAGAAGATACGCTGCTACTCTGACTCTGACAAGTATTCCAATTAATCTTTTTCCACTACCAAAAAAAATTCAGCCTTTTCATTAAAAACACGTTATTAGGTCAATTACCTGTGAGGATGGATTTCTTACAGATAAACAACCTAATATAGTTGTGATCTTTTGCATGTAAATGTATACCTGTATATGTTTGTTGATGTAAGTATGTTTTTATGCATTTGTTTCATTATTTAAACCACACTTGTAATATTTGAAAGGTTCAGTGTGTTATATTTAAGTGAAAGGGATCTATTGGTAGAAATTTATTATGAATTTTAGCCCAAACTGGACGAATTAAACACATTTTGAGTTTTTATGACAACTGAAGGCTACCACAGGTTTTATGTCATGTTTGGAAGAGGAGGTTGAGGTGAGGGGTCTTCAGCTGCAACATGCAACTTCACCACTAGATGTCATTAAATTCTACACACTGAACATTTAATTTGGCTTACGTTTTGTGTTGACCCTCATGTTTTATTTTGACCTTGGAAAGCTTTTTGGGCTCATTTGCTTTCTAAATATCATTGTTATTTCTAATATTATTATTTGTGCCTCTGCATAATTCCCTAAATGACAAAATCTCAGTTTGAATTCGTTTTTCCATGCCCTAAATTGTCTTTTGTTGTTCCAGCTCAGATCCAGGGCCTCAGATGAAAGATTTGGAAATAAAGAAAGCAGCGAGTGCAGCTTCACTCGGCCTCATGGGAAGCAGCCAGGAGGAATCTCTCAGCAGCTCATCTGACTCTACATGAAAACATCCTCCTCATCCCGTGAGGAGGAACGCTGGCTGTTACCCCATCACACTGCACTTTTGGAAACTTGTTTTCTCTTAATTATTGTCTTAACATTTATGCATTCCTGTTCGAAACATTTTCAGTGAATAACAATAAAAGAATATCCAAGAAGAGTTGTTTACCACTGTCTTCTGTCTGTGGTGGCATCCACTTGCCTGAAGATGGCAGTGTTGCTACACCCATCTGTTTGTAACTGTCTTGTATTTACTTCATAAACAAACCTCACACAAGCAATATGAGTGCTGGTCCTTTCTACTGGGACACTGGTCATGTATGTGCCCATAACAATGTGATATGTTCAGCAGTGACAGCCTAATGCATCTCTGTGACTGAACCTCTCCTAATAATAGAGTATAAGGAGTGGGGAGGCTGTCTCATGGTGGCCACTGCAGTGCTTAGCAATGTGACATGTGTAATAGTGTCTCTGCAGAGCCTTCTGACAGCCCCCCTGTCAGGTGTGGGGCTGGTAGGAGGTCCGGTGGTCTCCCGGCGGGCTCGCTCCTGTCTGAGAGGGCCACCAGCTCGACAGGCTCTACCGCTCCCTGCAGAACCAAATGCCAGCTGCACTGACAGGCCACCTTTTTCTATCTGTCACTTAGTATTTGGATGAACCTTTTCACTGTAGCCTCACGTGTGTGCGTGTGTCTGTGCATGTGCTCCCACACTGAGCAGCTTATGCAGATGTGATGACCACTAAACAGAGCGACGGCCAACTCACAGATCCGCACAGCTAATTAGGTCTGCTTTGTCTCTGCAGCCGCGGTGATATTCATTATAAATTCAGAATCAGACAAAAGGCTGGTGGTGCAGGGGGGGCAGAGGGGTGACGTCAACCCACACTTGCTCTGCTCGGAGCAGCCAGACAGTTAGGAGTGTAGGGAAGCCCACCACATCAAACTGGAGGGGTGGAACGTCCTTTCCTGAGGATGTGTGGGTGTATATGTGACCTCATGCGCATCCAGGTATGTTAATGCAGTAAATGCATGTGTCGTCTTTGTCAGGGCTTAACGACGTGGAGCCAGCATCCCCCCTGCACCTCCAAACACACGCACGGAGGCTGCTGCAGATGTTTGCTTTGGGCGGATATTCAGGAGGATTTTTTATGCCTCTGCGTTTTCACAGATGTGTGCACTTGGAGAGCTACACCTGTCTTACCTTTCAATCTACTAATGTTTTTTTGTTCAATGTTATATCCTAAATGTGGTTTCGTGAATTCCTACTTGGGAGTTTTGTGCAACCTTCCCTTGTCCTCCTGCATAAAACATTCTTCAGTGATCGTTTTAGCAGACGGCTGTGTCGTCAAAGTAGCACATTTAATTCACTTGGCCCAAACTCTTATATTTCACTTCACTGTGACATTGTGGTGACCTCATTGTATGCAGTCGCTCTGTTAGACACGAGTCTGTGGACTACATCTTGTTTTTTTCTCATAGCAGTTTTGTAGTTTTGCTCGGTACAATTTGGCCATTCTGGGAACACCTGAACTAAACAACTAAACTCCCTGCTTCCCACAAGGTCAGGCCTGGAAGTCTGAAATTGAATCGTGGTGTCATTGATAAGATGTAGAAGGGACAGTATGTGATGATTGCCATTTGTCTGGCATTAAACATGTCCTAGCCATTGTTATTCAAAAATGGCTTAAAATAGACTAATAAACAAGCACATTTTCCGAAACGAGAAGTTGTTGCCCTTCACATGAGGTGTCCTCAGAGTTCCTCTTGGCACTTGGGTAAGTCAGGCAACAAAAAAAAGGGAGATTTTATGAGGTTAGGTCTTCACTGAAATGCTTGAAGACATAGTGGATACTCTATTTTCAGATTCTATCACAGTGTACACTTGACTATTTTTAGACCAACAAAAAGGATACATAGGTTCATGAGTAGTGTGTGTGTGTGTGTGTGTGTGTGTGTGTGTGTGTGTGTGTGTGTGTGTGTGTGTGTGTGTGTGTGTGTGTGTGTGTGTGTGTGTGTGTGTGTGTGTGTGTGTGTCAGTGGGGCGATATGGTTTAAACGCAGTGTGCAGAAAGTCATCTTGTTGTATTTTTCAGATCAACAGTGACACAGATCATGCTTGGCTGTGTTCAGTATCATTTTCTGCCATATGTCTCTGCAACTGGTGTCAACAAGTCTCTAACAGTGAAGTGCTGCTTGTTGCAAATTGGTCCTGTGCACTGAGACGTTTATGTTGCTGGTTTCAGTGGAACCTGTCCAGAGATGTATTGACTCCTCTTTTAAATGGTGTGTGACTCCGGTGCACTGGCCGTTAACCTTGAGCCGCTGCAGCTCGGCCTGTCAGATCGACTCTGCTGCCATGACGACACCGACACATTGAAACTGATCAATTGGCAAACGATCACTCTGACTTCAGGGTGGAACTTAGCTGGATATAACCATACAAGTAAGAGAGAGAGAAAAGGAAATCAGGGTTTTCTTTATTTCCACAAATGCTTGAGTTCAGTTTAATCTAATTAGCATGCTTATTGTTTAACACATAAAACTTTAAAAGATAAGATAAGGAAAACGGCCCCTCTGGGAGCTGCCCATCTGCCTCAGACCAAGTCAGCACGTCTTTCTGCCACAACAGCTCGAATAAACGCCACCTTATGTCTGGGATCTTATGCTTGACTTACTATCCCCACTGTTGTGTAATTAACAGCGATCTACACGAAAGAAAAATACCAAAAAACACTTTGCGCGGAGGAAAGAGCCAAACGTTCAAACCTCGAACGCAACAATATGAAATCCCAATCAGCGTTCCTCCACTATAAGCCAAAAACAAATTGAAGTATTGAGGGAGATATGCTCCACTGGAGGCAAATTACAGATAAATCAGCGGCAGCTAATGCATTTTAAGTGCCACATTATACAGAATCCATTAGTAGCGAGAGGAGTTCAGCACCACTTGAGATATTAAATCTCTGTGACTGCAACTCTGTGGAACCGGGATGAGTCGATATCAGAGAGGCCCAGCTCCATTGCCAATAGATACGGGATGAGAGCTCGCAGGAACCGTGCCAGAGTCATAACACCAATAGCAGTGATATGATAATGGCTGAGGCTGGTTATACTGACGTGGAGCTTGTTAAACAGCAAGACAATCACATTCACTATATATAGTGGCGGATGAGGGAGCGCGGTAAATGATCTGGAAGTCTGGGATTAATTGAACTGTTAATAACATGTGCCTTGGCCCTGGATGTTTTTCAAGGTCTTCCACGTTTCATGCCAACACTGAGGGAGGATTTACTGAGGGCGACAAAAACTCCCCAACCTGAGAACCAGAAAGGGGATTTTTCGGACGTTACATCTGTCCTTGTAGCTGTGTGTGTGTCTTTTTGCGTGTGTGTACACCTGCTTCAATCTGGTGGGAAAAAAACAACACTTTCTCCTCAAGGCTGAAACATTCCTCTCCGAGACTCCAGTGTCGCAGATGGAAATGAGCTGAATTAAGAGCCATCCATCATTTATCAAACCCCAGCAGCTCTGGTACCTCAGCTCCGTTCTGCATGGCTTCCATACCTGCTACTTCCACCACCGCATGCTGTCGCCTTTTTTTGGTGCACCGATGTTGCAATTTCTGGGAACGGGGGGGTGATCGGTGTACCATGGCGAGCAACAGCTTCTCTTCCCCCCCGGAATCTGCAGCCGATCAGCGTGAAGGCGGCTCCTCGTCCCGGAACGCTGGGCCTGAGGCGGGAAAAAAGGGAAGTTGAGATCACCGCTTCATAATTTCCTGAAATAATACGGTGTGTAAAATCTGATATGTTCCCTCGGGAGGAGTTGAAAACAGAAGAGAGGGAAGGGCCGTGTGTGTGTGCCTATTGTATATATTTCACATTATAGACAATTCACAAACAAGAGTCCTAATGGCTGCAATGAGCTCAGCCAATTGTTTAATGATTCTGAAAATGAAGTGGAGTTTTGTGAGATACCTTTAGTGTCTTTTGCTCACCCTTGTGTGAATTTGTGTCCTGGCACAGGGGAACAGCCCCTCGGTGTGCCGCAGGATCATGTGTGAATAAGTGCCCCGCCAGACTAATGTCTTGTTAGAGATGA
The DNA here is from genome assembly GCF_963576545.1 of Limanda limanda. Lineage (NCBI taxonomy): Eukaryota > Metazoa > Chordata > Actinopteri > Pleuronectiformes > Pleuronectidae > Limanda > Limanda limanda. Next base: position 14,656,229 of record NC_083646.1, on the reverse strand, counting down.
GGAACGAGTAGAGGGGGAGCTCTTTGGTCAGATCCAGCTCAGTGAATGGAGGGACGGCTGGCGATGGCAGCGAGAGGACGACGGAGGGTGGAGAAACAAGAGGAGGAGAAAAAAAAATGGCGGGGTAGAGGGCACCGTCTCTTGAGGCCTCTGTGCTTCGCTGCCAGTGTGTGTAAATCAGCAGGCAGCTCACGGCTGCAATGAGGTAGAAAATAAAAAAAACATAAAAATGTCCAAGTGAAATAAGAGGCAAGGGGAAATCTTTTATGATGAGCCTAAATTCTCCTTACTCTGCAGTAGATCCACTGGCCGGCTCAGCTTGTCTTCTCCAGACACCGTCCATCATCCCAGTGTCTGCATGTAGCCACAAATTACTCAAATTACCCCACCTGCTATTCATTTAATACATATGTAATGAGTATCCTAAATTCACATGATTATCATTCATGGTATGTTAATGGGCCTGTGTCAAATTCATTAATATGCACGCGACATGATGTGAAGTACCAAACCTGAAAAGTGTGAATTTCTGCATCTCTGGTGTCGTTCGAATAAAGACCTGAGAATTTGACTGTTTCCCTTCCTTTGGGAATATTTACAGAATTTTCACATTTATCAGAAGGCCTGGTAGCGTCAGAGCTTTCAGACCTTTGCTCACAGTCCTCTCCAGCGCAGGGTTGAGTGAGATCATCCTCACGTGCCCAAAGTGTGGAAGTTCCCCAGCTGACGGCTCATAATGAAAGTAAGAGGACCTTTGAGATTACATTACTTTTTTATCGTCACATTCATCTTGTTGATCATATTTAGATGGATTTCTTTAGACTCTCTCACTATTCCCCAGAGCTTACTCCACTTACTCCGGTGCTACTGACATGAGCGCTGCAGTGAGGCAACACAAGTTTATTTAAAGCGCCTGTAAAAAGTATTGAGTCTCCACAGTGAATCAAATACTTGTAGTAGCCGTTTGACACGTCTCAACAGAGAAAGACCCCCCCACAAATAAATTTGAAGCAGAGTGAACCCCAAAACACAACTAAAAGGTGTTTATATCATTTCATATTTATAGAATACATTGTTTTCTGGCTTTCTCCAAGTTTCTTATTAATCTAACGTGCAGTTTTCTGGCTTTTTCCATGTTTGATTTGAGTGCCTCAACTTCTACGTCACAAATACAACAAATGTCATATTTTTGTATCCCCTTCAAGACTTGCCAGGAATAACTCAACATCCACAAGTAACACAAAACCATGGTTTGATGTGCAAAGAAGCCAAATCATCAAAATGCACCCGTCAAAACTGCAAAATCTGTAGATTAATCTCATTATTCACATATCCTCACACATTTAAGAATTCGATCCAGAAAGTTGTGTAATGTGTGTGTAGTTGCACACTGTTAACTGTCTGTGTCCTCAGACCGTGGCTCTGGTTGAGCAGCTCCGTGTGTACCTTGGCTACTGAATTAGCTCAAATTAGCTTGGCAGGCCCTTGTGCTTGGACACATACCAAAGCTGACACTGAGCGGGAGCCGTGGCAGCAGTCCGCTATCCAGTGACTGCGTTAGCTCAGCAAGCTCCTGTAACTCCAGCCCTCACACCTCCTTGTCCTCCGTCGGGGGGGTGAGACGGGATCCCAACCTCAACCTTAAGATAGATTAAGATACATTTATTTGTCCCAAACACATGCACAGACATGCACAAGCACACTCATGCAAGGAGGGAAATTTAACCTGTGCTTTTAACCCATGTGGTGCAGGACACACAGAGCAGTGAGCAGCCATGTACGGCGCCCGGGGAGCAGATGTTGGGGGAGTAAGGTGCCTTGCTCAGGGGCACTAGACAGGGTAGGGAGAATCCTCTTGGATTTTTGGACAGATCAATCCAGGTTCGTCTTTTTGTTGTTTCTCCGTGGAGTCGAACCAGAGACGAACCAGAGACCTTTTCTGCCCATAGTCCAAGTTTCTGCCACTAGTCAACCTGGGGTCATTACGACCAGTGGCATCTGACTCAGCAGGGGGGGGGGGGTTAAAAGGGGAGAAAGAGAAGGCGAGGGAGGAATGATCAGTTTGCACAGGACTGGCAGCTGCAGTGAGGTGTGAGCCGCCCAGTGTGGCGAGGGCTGTAATTACAGTTAGAGCATCTTTCGCATCTTTGACCCCTCCTGATTACAAACTATCCTCCCGGACCACCCGCGGTCATTACTCACCTCACTAACTAGCCGAGTAAATCAGCAGGCGGAGCGCTGACCTGATATTAGAGCCGCAGCATGGAGAATAAACAGGGCCAGGAGTACAGAGGCTGCAGCCTTGTAAATAATCTGTGTGGAGATGGAGTGGGAGATGTTTATAGCAGGTGGACAAACACCCGTCACTTTGATAAGCCTGATTTATCCTGAGTGACATGTCAGCACATAGCTCTGCGCCAGGCTGACAGGCCTCACCGCCCGGAAACCCCCCCACACTCCACATGAGGCCCTGGGTGTGTTACAGTGGAGGAAGTGAGAGAGGACGAGTGCAGCAGGAACAGCTCCAGGTGGCACGTGATGGCGTTCTAGCAGCATCTTCAATACGTCGATGTCAGACACGGGACCCGCAGCTTGATGAGGACAGAGGGAGACACACTGATAACATGGGAGAGAGGTGGGCGTGGTGCTTGTAATAAATGACCTGTCCAAAGCCATATTTACTGGCCTGCCACTATCCCCCTCCCCTCCCTCCCTCCCTCTCTCCCCCCTGCCCACTCTGCCGCACATTTATCCATAAGATATTGAAAAATCGGTGAAAGAAATGAAAGTCCCAGCCTCAAACTTCAGAAATATGAATTTTTCACAGCCTGTCACGATCTGCGTTTTTTTTTTTTCTCTCACTTTAAATGCACCGTGTCTCCCCACCAATGTCATAAATGAGCTGCATGGAAACCTTAATTTGTCAGCTGCCGTGAGTTACGTTAACAGAGACTGACCTCAATTAAGAGTGACTTGCATTTAAAAAGTGTCTCTTTCAGATTTTAAGATTTAGACCAGTGGGGGAAGAGGCTTTAATGGAATGCTGACAGTGGGCCAGTTGGAGAGGTAATCCATTTCCTGCAAAATGTCAGGGGATACCACATAAATAAGGCTGTGTTATTCTTGACAGAAACTCTCCATGAAGCCGCGGCGTGATCTACGGTCCAGTGACCTGGTTAAAGAGCAGGAGAAACAGCTGACAGCTTGATCAAGATTACCTCTCTAAAGTGGTATAGATCAAGTCTTTAGCCTCCCCACTAACCCCGGGGGTAATGGTATGAAATGATGATGGCATAAATGAAGATGAGCAGGTATCACTTTGAAGAGGGTGTTTGTGTACTGACGGGGGGGGGACGTTAAAAGTAAAACACACATCAGAAAAGAAGACATGAGCTCAAAGCCATCGGCGAAAAATGGATTCTGTATCCGACGTGAAATTTGTTTTATATTTCCATCATCTTTCTCAGCAAACGGAAATTTATTCATTATTACTCAGCAGCTCAATCTATATATATTTGGCCGGTAAAAGTGTATCTTTATGGTTGCAAGTATTAATTAGTGATATTCTGGTATCATTAGTGTAATTTAGTGCTCGGTAAATTAATGGCACCGTGGCATTTATCTATGAAACATTATATCTTGATGTTAAATTGCAATAAAAGGACCTGTATATTCTGAGGATATGGCTGTCCAAATCTAACAGGGGGATGGGAATGTAGTTGACATCCATTAAGGAAATCCTTTATTGGCACATAAAAATGAGAGGCAATATTTAGCCTCACTTGCCTTTGGCAAGCTAACCCGTAGCCTAGCGTTAAAAAGGAGGTATCTTAGGGGGAAATACTGAGCAATGTCTGCAAATGAAATATTTCTGCTTCTGGTTTAAATCCACAAATTCAGCATCCATCCCAAAACAGGCTTAAATATTTCATAATCTACTTGAATGACTGAATTATTCAGGCTGATGTTGTCAGAGTTGTCATGAGTGGTTCATCTCCACTGCCTCCATATCACATTGCACTACATCCCTTCCCTACAGTAAAACAAAGCATTTCCTATCTCTAGATCCAATGTAGTATATTCAATAACTAATTATGGTAATTCATTACATCTTCAATTAGCAGAGAGGCTTTATCACCGCACTATAGAGTAAAGAGCAGGATTTATGTGGGCTTTGAATGTCACCCAGAGGACAGAGGACGAGCTCATCACTCAAAACGAACAAAACAGAGAGACAGGAGCAAGGAAAAAATAGAGGGAGAGAAAGATACAGTGAGTTATTGGTTAATGAATGCATTTTCCTTCCCATTTTCTCGCAACCTTGAGAAAACCTTGACAAGGCCATTTTATCTGCAGCAAACTGAAAAGGACTGCATCGCTGGGAGAAAAGCAAAAGGTGTGTTATATAACTTGGACTTTTCAGCGAGAGCACTGTAAAAAGATATGTACAGTATGTATGTAGCCTCAGTGGGATAAGCTGGGCTAACGCCACCTTGCCTGCTGTCAAACAGCCCCTCAGAGGGCGATAAGCATCCCAGCTATCTGTGTGCGTGGCTGTCTTATTACTGCACCTCGGCCGTTTCACACAGGCAGGCAGCACAGCCAACCATCTGCCACGCCGTGATCCTCTGCCCAGCCAAGTCTCTCAGGTGCCATAAAAACACAGTGTCCCTTTGAAGCCCGGAACAAAAGTGCTGACCAGATGAATAAACTCAGCTTTTAAAAATAAATCAGATTTCATTTATGCAGCGGTTTGTGCACATGGGGTTTGTGTACACACTGGGTTCGATGTTGCCGGTGGCCTGATGTTACCTTCACATTACAGAAGCCGAATAATGTGTTTCAGTCGGCTGTGATATTAATGATGAATCCACTTATTCCTTATTTGTGAGCCCAAAAACTTATTTCACCATCGCTCACTGCTGTTAACTCTTCTCCTGACCTTCACTCGGTGAACCTCATGTGAAAATTTCTGCTTCAAGGTGAAAGAACAATGTGGCAGGAGGTATTTTTGCCTGAAGCATCTCTGTTACCTAGGTAATCTATGACCTCTAAAGAGACTCTACCTCCACCTTGTGGCTTTAGCAGTAGTTTAAATAATAAAAAAAAAACATGCACTGATACAATAGATCATGTTTAAGTCTTTTTTAATGCTGCCATTTGCTTGTAACAAGTTTGCCAAAGCAAAGCATGAAATGCTGTGGATGCTGGATGCTGCATAGATAAATATATACAAATAATCGGTGCAAAGTAGGGAAATATTCTTAAATATATATTTTAAGTGATGTGGAAATCTTGTCATCTTGTCATCAGTCTCTCACAGTAGCTGTTGGGGGGGATGATCCTGAAAAGTGACACAATGGACTTGTTAAAATAAAGTGGATTTGTACCATTTGCATATTAGAATAATTGTGTTTGGTCAGTAAACTTGCAAAAAAAAAAGAATATAACTTACATTATTATATAGCGTAAAGCTCCATCAGAAAATCTTTGGGGACAATTCCTATGTTTCCGTTCTTCTCTCCAATCCACCAGCCATAGTTCTGGTACTCCTGGATACGGGACAGAGTGGAGACATTGTGCATCAAAAAAAACAGAAATGTAATAAATATTGATCAGTTGTCAGACAAGAAAAGCTCAAGTGAGTGTTGAATTATAAAAGGAGATCTATGATTAATCATTCGACAGTAAAATCTATTGTTTTGATCGATGTTGAGGTCATTTTCAAGCATTAATGTCACACATTGGATAATTCCCTCATCATCAGAGTGAGAAACAAAGGAACAATTTATGTTTTCAATTCTTCTGCTGGAGACTTAATGACAGAATATCAAATAAATGTATAAAAATTCAAAGTTAAGAACAAATAACTCAACGCTTTGTCACTGACGGTCATCTAAATGTAACTGTTTTCCTCCCACTCCCACAACATCCCATCACCCTCGACATATTCCTGTTCCCCTGGTGTCTGTCCTGAGATTGAACACACGTTCTTCCACCGCTCCACACAAAAACCTCAGTGTGCGCGGGGGCACATAGCAACATAAATGTGTCACGGCGTGACAAGTAATGGCTCCAAATGGCTGTCACCATGCTGAGATGTGAGGAAGACACCGTGAGCAGAGATCTGAGACAAGAGTGTATGTGTGTGTGTGTTGGGGGGGTATCCCTGTATCTTTCTCTTTGGCCAAGAGCCTGAACTCCCATCAAAGTCTTCCTGGGACATGAATCAGCTCTGAAGATCATGTTCTGACACGGCTGAAGGGAAGAGGAGCCGCCACAGTGTTTCAGAGAGGGAACCACATGTGTCCACTTATTCCCGGGAGACGGTGGTGGATGTAAGTGATCGTGTGCCGGTATCAGACACAGGGAGATTCCAATAACAATGGCGACGGTTCGCACTGACAGTTGTGTGCTAATGGGTTAGTTGTCATGTCAGATTGAAAAAAAACAGTGGCTTGACTTACTGTCAGTGTCACGGAGTCAGATGATGATGTGAACGCAGTACGATGTTATTAGTGCATCTGAATTATTAACCGCAAATTAAGCATCACACCAAACAAACAGAAACGCTCACATCCATTTCATTTATGTGTCACATGATGGAAATATCACTTTATCACCCGCCCCTGGGGGATAATATGGCAGACTGACATGAGGTGTGTGTGTGTAAGAGGGTGCGAGAACGAGCATGTGTGTGTGAGTGTGTGTATGTGTGTGTGTGTGTGCGTGTGTGAGCACATTATGACTTCCTGCAAGCCAGCCTTTGAATACAGCAACACTTCATTGTGTAGCTCCGGCTGACAAATCACTCGTGCTTGAGTGAGTGCGGGACACAACACGAGAACGCACATCCACGGAGCTGCGGAAGACAAACGACAGCACACACTGCGACGACACAAATACACCCCAAAGCTGCCCGATAAAGCCATCCTGTAATTGTATTAGTTGGAGCTAAAGAAAGGCTCCCTGAGCGCCGATTTACAAGCACACATTGTTAAAAAAGAGCGATAAGTTGAGGACAGATCTGCCGACGAGAGAGAGAGAGCCGACGGCAGCAGCATCAACCCATCACCCATTATCAACCCATCCAGCCACTTCGGCTAAGTGAGATGTTACATTTCTCAATTAGTTTTATGTGCAGTCACTTGCACCTTGAGGGGGCGGGGGGGTGGGGTGCTGCAGCATATCCGGGGCAACACACACTCACTCCCCTCACTTCCCCCCCAGTCAGACCCCATAATCCACACCCGGGGTCCTGACTGGGGGGTCTCACAGCTGTAACACCGCAGCTATTTCTGGGCTGTGGAATGGGTGGGTGGGGGGGTTGAGGGCCGCAAGGGAAGAGGGAGAAAGGAGAACTGGGTAGGTGGGGGTGGCTGGTGGGGCGGGGGGGTTGCCTGGCTGTCCACTTTAGCTGCAGCTGGCTGCCGCAGTCCAGACACGTTTTATGGTCATTGCCCCCTCGCAGCGGACCACAACCCCCAACACCAAGGTTTCAGCTAATGGCACTCCCAGTCTGAGTGAAAGAGCAACTTGATTCTTGTTCCTTTTTTCCGTGCACACACTGAGGAGGAGGAGGAGGAGGAGGAGGAGTAATAAACAGGCATTTGGCCAATGAGCATTGATGCGTCTGTCTGCTTTGTGCATTTGTTTCCGTCCTTTAGTGGTCAATCAATTAATCAAAGTTTTGCTTGAGCCATTTATCACACAGAGGTGCTCGTCTCTGCTTCGGAAAAATTTCTTGTGGTTAGTCAGACAAAATAAATGTAATCTCAAGCTCTGGCAAATTTTAATGGACGATTTCTTCCCTTTTTTCTCACATTTTACGAAGCGAGAAATTCCTCAATTAATCAGAAAAATGAGTAGCAATTAATTAATAAGGAAAATAAATTGCAGCTGCAGCCTAGTTCATTTGCCCTGATTGATAAGGACTCTGAGGTATTACACACAATTATAACGTATGTCTTTATAAATAAATAAATGTCTGGAGCTCATCAGTCCCAGTGTGCCTTTGAGTCTAAAGGCCACTAGATGGCAGACTTGAATTTGAAAATGGCTCTGGCGTGTTGTTAACAGTGTGTCTCAGATGACTACATGCTCCATAGAAACCAAGCCAGACAGGAAACCTACGCAGCCTAAATGGAGCACATTTCACACTTTTTTCCTTTTTAAAAACACAAACCACAGGAATCTGCGGGAGCGTATAATTCCTGGACGCATTTGCTGTGCAATTTTCAAAAACAAGCTTGTTAAATGTATCACAACAAAATCCAATTTGGCGTTTCGAATGCACCAGCTCAGCACAAAAGCTCTACTGTCTGGCTGCATAATAAAAAGGTAAAGCGCCACCTCTCCGAAGCACCACACCTGGGGCCGTCGCCCAGTCAACAAGCCGTGGAAACTCTGTGTCCACTACACGTCCTCACCTGCTCCGAATAGAGCGGCGGCCTGGGCCTGGGTTTCCTGAGAACACACATTCCTATTTGGCGAGGTGAGAGCAAAGTCTGGGAGGTGTGTGGGCTGATGGGGCTGCTCGCCGCCTGGCATGGCAGCAGCAGCAGCGGCGGTGGCGTGCTGAAACAGTCCAGATGGAAGTGATGGAATGGCGCCGTGTGCCAGCTCGGCCCCGGCTTCCGCCAACAACACTAAAACGGTTTCCGTTGTGACACGACTAATCCCCATCACAGTGCCAGAGAGGGAGACGAGCCCAGTCTGCCTCTTACCATCAGCCGCTCCACCTCCAGGCGGTGGGTCAGCCGCTGCCAGTAAAGGATGTGAACAGTCAATTCCTCTCAGGGCCTGGAAATAACTCACTTTAGGTGGTCCGTTTTGGACAGGCAGAATCCTGCTGACTGAAAAACCTCCACTCTAACGTTTGCATTACATTTGAGTTTGACTAAATCCTGGCTTTATGCTGCTGGGGACAAATCAAGGCTTTTCTCACAAGTCGTCTGACCGTACCTTGCTCAGGATGTAGATGGCATCTCCACGTTTGAAGGACAGTTCATCTGCGTGCTCCCCTGCACAGTCCCACAAGCCCTGGAAGAAGTTCTGGTAGTCTGTGCTCTTATCAACTAGACAGGAGAAGGGTGTGAAAACAGATTAGGAGCTTTATTTCCTAGAGAAACTCGTTGTTCTACATCTACAGGTCTGAAACACACAGGGATTGTTAGTGAGGAGCAGAACCAACAGGTGGCAGTAGAGAGCCTGAAGTGGAATAAAGAGGAACCGTGATGAAAGGCAACATGGTGAACACAACCCAGTTCACAGCTTCAGAGTGTGTAGTATACTCATACTGACGATACAAAATAACAATGTAAAAGGAGGTAGAATAAATAATGTTGTTTATAATATTGTTGTTGTTGATGTACACAATTTCCTCACAATGCAATGTAGACAGGAAATGGAAAGGGTGTAAATAAAAATCGAATTATATGCAAGATATTTCCAGGACGTCTCTGAACATCTTGAAAAACAGTTAGATTAAAGTATTACATTTTATAAAAACAAAGATGTTATTTCTATTTGTAATATTCCATGCAACGAGTATTTCCTCATTTAATGTTAGTAATGTCACTTAATTTTGTATATACCAAATTCAACATGTTTGACAAACAGTATGTATACAGACTGTAGAATTAGTATGTAATAGAATCAGTGTGGATTTGGGTCGTGAGTAATGTGCATGTACATGACAGTGTCTAAATTTGATACTAATTCTGAGGAAAGAGGAAATGGCAAAGTGACAAAATAAAGTGACACACGAAAAAGAATACATAATCAAAATGTTGCTGTTTGCATCATTATCCAACACTGAAGTTCACAACAGTTATTATCTATGCAGGTTTACAGTTTAATCCTCACATCCTGATAGAGGAAAACTGTAACGATTACTCAATAAGGTGATTATTCACTTGACTCATCTGCAATTATTCTACTGATAGATTCATCATTTAAGTGATATTTTAAGTGAAAACTTTCCGTTTCACATCATTGAAAACTAAACTTCAGTGGGTTTTGGACGACTGGTCAAACAAAAACAAGACATAAAGAAAATAATTAGCTGCAGTTCTGGTATAAAGCACCATTTTGATTCTTTTTGGTACGAAAACAGTAAACAATACACATATTCTGTATTGAGTAACTTTGCAGTATGGAATCAGCACACAGCTCGTAACTCGGCCACTAGTGTTTCCACCACTTCACTTCATTTGTAAATGTGTTTTGAATCTTCACCTGGACACAGTTAATAAAATCTTCTAATATTACAGTATTTTTTTCTACTTAGAACAATAAAACATTTCAATTCTTGTAAAAGGAAGTTGTCTACTAATGAAACCGTAACATGTGATAAAAGGAAGTTAAGCAGGCTGAAAGTTATTTCCAGAATTGTGCAGTCACAGCTTCCAGTTACCAGCAAGTTCCCCTTAATGCCACTTCTTCTGAACTGGCTGTATTCACATTACATGAAATGCATCTTATACGTTTGAGTGCTGTGTTACCTGCAGCAGGAGGAGCAGGTTTGTGAGATGGCTCCACCTTTACAGGAGGCTTGACTGGAACGGGCATGTCATCCTCTGCAGAAACAAGACGGATGAGGGAGCTATAAAGTTTATGATTGTCCGTCTAATTAGCAGATAGAAAGAAAGAAAAAAACAAAGTCCAGTAGTGATAAAACGTGAGGTCGGACCTGGGAGTTCTTCATAGATGTCTTCGTCAATTGGCTCAGGCTCATTTGCGTCAACTATAGCACCGACGTCGTCGTACAATTCCGGATCCTCCTCGTCTTCTTCAGGGATGATGCCCGACATATCTACTCACAGGGAAAGATAATGCACTTGACTAACACACAATAACTTTGTCTGATTTCAGCACCAACACACAGAGTTACCTGGGCTAATATTTAGATGATTGGAGGTTTTACAAATGCTTTCACTGACAGATTAAGGCATAATTAATATTCTTATGATTAAAACATTTCAAACCTCTCAAGACAAAGTCTATCTGTTTCACCCACTCCTCCGCCTCTTTCACCGATGACGCACAAAACTGCGATGAAGGACGAGAGAAATGAAGACTGCAGTCAGAGCAATGTGCACTTCTACATATATTAATTAACATAAACAAATAATGCTGCGTTTATGCATAGTAAAATGTTCCGCGTGGAAGAGTCTGGATGTTAGGAACACTCACTTGGACTTTTTAAAATATGCATGACAGGTTGCAAAGGCAGCAGTGTCAAATGAATGAATGGCTTTTTAAATAAATAAGGATTTAATGAAGTGCAAGTACACACACACACTCGCTCGCCAAGTTTCTAACATGGCACATCTCACGTCCATCTTTGTTTTTCCAATTGAGGAGGAGCACTTCCCCCCCGGCGGCATCCCGGAGAGAGACAAGCGTACCTGATAGACTCGCTTGTCTGGAGCCGTTATCTCGAAGCAGCAGTCTTTCTTTGAGTCTTTGCGTAAGGTGCTGTTCACTTTGACACCGTACCCTTCGATACTGAACTCGCCCTTCTGCTGCTTGTCTGCGAAAGGGAAAATCAGACTGTCAAAACCTGGTAAACAACAAGCCCATTTAAGCGTTTCCCAAACGTGTGAATCCTAATTAACAAGAAATCCGGGACGATATGAGATTTAAAATGTAATTAGGGAACCTTTCTCGCTGCCGTAATAGTAGAAGGTTTGATGGCTTAGAGCGCACCATCTCTTCTGCCACTCGGTGCCAAAGAAGCTGTGATCTGTGGAGGGAAAGCCAAGAATTATGTCAGTGTTTAATATGAAGCCAATTAGAAGCGTGCATCTCGTACAACATGTGCGGGCTTCACTCCCGTCTTTTTATGTGCCCTTTAAAACGTAGACGGGAAGAATTAGGGATGTGAGGTGTTGTTTTGTCACGTGATCTCCTGATTGAAGTTTGCCTGACAGCGACGTCGCAGGTCAAAACATTGCATCACCTTGCAGATGTCAGTGTGAGGATTCTCTCTCTCTCTCTCTCTCTCTCTCTCTCTCTCTCTCTCTCTCTCTCTCTCTCTCTCTCTCTCTCTCTCTCTCTCTCTCTCTCTCTCTCTCTCTCTCTCTCTCTCTCTCTCTCTCTCTCTCTCTCTCTCTCTCTCTCTCTCTCTCTCTCTCTCTCTCTCTCTCTCTCTCTCTCTCTCTCTCTCTCTCTCTCTCTCTCTCTCTCTCTCTCTCTCTCTCTCTCTCTCTCTCTCTCTCTCTCTCTCTCTCTCTCTCTCTCTCTCTCTCTCTCTCTCTCTCTCTCTCTCTCTCTCTCTCTCTCTCTCTCTCTCTCTCTCTCTCTCTCTCTCTCTCTCTCTCTCAAACATGTGCTATCTTGTTACCTCCACCGAGAAAGTTGGGTTTTGACTTGTGGCTGTTCTACTTCTGTCGGACTCCCAACAACAACAAAATTCAGGTGAGTGGGAGGGGGGGGCTCACTCTGACATTTTCTGGACATTTTACGAACCGATTAAATCTGGTGCAGATGCGGCTTAACGGCATTTTTTCCTTCCCTTAACTATGCTTAATGACAAATTAATCATTTACGGTAAGTTATAAGACCACTTCTTTTAAGGTTATCCTATCAGAACTAGACCATCTTGTGTAGGATTGTTGGCCTTGGTGGAGGCAGCTCTACTAGAAATCAGTCTGGTTCACAGCACCCACCCTTCCTGCGTTTCTCCAGGTATCCTGCTTTGAAGACAGCCGTCAGCTCCTGAGCTGCCACAGGTGGAGACCGCTGGGCTTCTGGAGAAGAGTTGAGGGGAAATAAATTCATGAATTTTATTCTTGTTAAGTGTGCTTAATTCGTCAAAGTGAAATTCATTTTTAAAAACCATTAAATATGACCAGATGGGTTTCTGGGTAACTTTGCTAACGTGTGCTCAGTTGACGGATGTTGAAATGAAAAGTAAAGGTCATGGAGGCTCCACTGAGCAATGTTTTGCTGCTCAGTTGAGGTCACGCTGCAGATTCCCCCTGCAGCATGCAACTTCAATGCAAGTGTCCGACTGCTGTGTCAAAGTTGCTTTGTGTGAAAGAGCAGCCATAAAACACGCAGCTGCTTCCAGCCCATAAACCCCGGACTCTAACTACCATTTCTAGGATTTCCCTGATACGGAGTTCTTAACAGAAAAAACGAAACAATATATACAAACTAGACAAATTTCAACAAAGGAGCACACATGGTTAGAGCTACTGTATATTGAGGAATGGTTTTTTTTTCTCAAACTAAAATCATGGCAGTAATTTCCAGCCTCCAGACCGAAGCTGGGAGTAATAAAGCATGCTCGAGCTGTCAGAGGGGGCGGGGGTGAGAGGTGGTGGGAGTAGCAGCGGTGCCTCCAAATTGCTCCTCAAGTATGTTGCCAAGTTACAGTTGGAATGTCTCCTTCATTGTGCCACTCAACGTCACTTTCTGCAAAGAGCAGATGCTAAGATTTGTGTATTTTCATGCCAACGTGCAGTTTCCAATACTCTGATCCGCAGCTTGTTAGCAGCTGGCAGATCAACACTCGGGGACGGCTGCTAAGTGCTTGTGGCTTCTACCTTCGCCGCCGTCGTCATCCTTGTCTGTGCGCTCGGACTTCAGCGAGCCTCCGTCGTCGTTGTTGCTGTCGACTTCCTCCTCCTCCTCCGAGTCGTCTCCACCTACCGAAGGAAACACAGGGAGCTGTGTAGCAATGGTACAGGCTGTGGTGTAAGACAGTGGTTCCCAACTGATGTGGAAGGGTGAAGTTCCCTTTTCACACTGTTTGGGTACGTTTTTAAAAAAGTCTTAAGAGATAAAACTTCAAAAAAAAGTAACTTAGTATGAAAATTAAATAGTTCAATTCGATTTTCTCTAATATTCTATCATCCCATCATGTTTACATACATGTTGTGACCTCTTGAGTGGGTCCAGACCATAGACTGTAATATATATAATCCATATACCTTATATTCAGTGTAAGATCCAGACCACCAGGTTAGGGACCACTGGTGTAACTGAGCTGAACATATAGAGTAGTAAACATAAAGAAAGAAAAATACTCACTTTTGTCCTTGAATTCATTAGGGAAACTGTTGGAGAGAGAGAGATTGTTAACATCTTTGAAATTCAGAAAATGGAGTGACATTTTTGTAACAACATTAAAAAAATACCTCAGTTTCAAGTCTTTGATGCGTCTGGTGAACGCCTCCTTCTTGTCTTTTGCCTTCTTGCTTAAATTTTCTCCTTTTAACCCCTCATGGAGAAAATGTTCTAGATCTAAAAAAAAAGAAAAAAAGAAAAGATAAATCATTCTTTCAACCTGATATCCAGGGGCTAGGGAGGCACTGGCCCCAGCTGAAATGTGATTAGCCCCTTTAGTGCCCCTGTCCAGTCTGAAAAAATATTTACTAATATAATTTTCTAATAACATTATCAATAAATATGACTATGTGTTAAAAACAATTATTTTTTTAAGCCATTTTGATGAATGGAAGGGAATTTTCTATATATATTCCATGATACGTATATTTTTTAGAAGCTATAGAGCGAACAAATAACAAGCAAAGACTTTAATATGCACCTTAGGAAATCAGGAATTTTGAATGGATGTTGGACAGGGTTGGTGCAGCTTCGGCTGTAATGCAAGTGTTCTACTGAACCATTTTCGCAAAGAAGGAGCTGAGCCGCAAAGCAAAAGTTTCGATCTACCCCAGGAAAAAACCCAAAAATGATGCTGCGTTCCAGACAGCTCCGATGTCGGATATTACGGCTTGAAATTTCCCAGTTCCAATTTCCAAGCGTTCCAGTGCATGGTGATGGCCCGATCAAACGTAAACAAACATGGCTGACCGTGAGAAACTGATGTTTATTCTGCTCATGCTGAGACAATTAAACTGGGACCAGTGCAGCCTCCGTTCATATGTAAACAAAACAGATGAGGGAAAAAAAGAGGCAAGAGACGTCATTATAAATTATATTTTACAGTACTTGAACACACGCACTGTCACTCAATCTCACCAACGAGGAAACAAGAGTCCAACAGAGGGTCAACAGGCCTCAGCACTACAGTATGTACGTCTCCATGAGCGCCGCCATTGTTGTGAAGTCGGGGTAGATACATTTGTCCCCAAGTTCAGAGAACCCCGACTTCGAGTGGAGTTACATTACACTTTTTCAAGTAGGAGGTCAGAAACCTCTGATATCCGAGGTGTCTGGAACGCAGCAATAGAATAAGAGAACTTGCTGGAGGGACTACAAATCCCATCAGGCCTGAGAACGCTTCAGGATCCCCCAGGAAGTGCTGGAAAGCCTGGTTAAGGAGAGGGAGATCTAAACCCTGCCTGACCGGCTATACTCCTGCTACCTGAACCCTGGTTAGCAGAGGAAAATGGATGGATGTTGGACCTATAATTGGCCCCTTGTGTAAATTGCGGCCCCCCCGAATTTGGAAAAATCTTAGATCAGGCACTGCTGACTTCACAGAAAAAAAGTGTTGTTTGTGTTGTTTGGTCAGATAAATAGGTCAGCACATCACAACACAACAATACACACAAAGCTACATTTTGTTTGTAGCTCTGTCTTACAGACTGTTTCAAACCAGCAAGTGAAAGCTGTGTTTTCTGGGGCATAACATCAGCACAGCGCGCCTGACACTGACCCAGTCATCCATATTGAGTCAGTGCTTCCTCTTTTTTTCTTTAAACACAACTGTCTCGCAAACATTTCACAGAAAACACAGAAAACAACCTGGAAAAGAAACAACTTTCTCGAATATCACCTGAGATCAGCGTGGTCAGCTCGTCCGGAATCGCTCTCATGGTGTTGATCACAGTGTGAGTCTGTGTGTGTGTGTCTGTGTGTGCGTCTGTGTGTGCAGATAGCGATGGAGCAGGGGGAACTTCACGACACGGAAGTAGCAGCAGTGGACTCACACACAAACACACACACGGAAGTTAATATTAACAATGACCTCACAGCTCTGCTGCAGCACCATGACTTGTCCAAGCAAACACTCATGGGTATTAATCGTATCACTATCAGCGGGTGCGTTGCTGTGCGCGTACACGGGTGCGCGTGCACGCCTGATGACAGGGGTCTGAAGCCCACCCGGGTCTTTACACGCTCATAAAGTCAGAGCATATTGTGCCATGTTCATATTTGTGATTGATTCCAGATAATATTTCTCAGTGGACACATTGGGAGGAGCCCCTGGTTCCACACAATGATGTAAGTCAGCACTGCGAGTTTATAAATGTGTCAACACAATAAATCTGAACAGGCATTATTAATAGATGAAAATGCAATTATATCAAACTGCTGCCAGGTTTTATTTTTTTTAAGTCTCAAAGCAACAGGCAGGTGTTACAGGGAGTCTGAGCTGCACCAGTTTGTCCCTGAACCAACATTTTGGATGTTTGCATCATGGTCTGTAAGATTGTTCTCGTCATTAAACTTAAAAGTAGATAATAATAAAAAAAGCACAATAATTCACAGAAAACAACAACAAATTACCAAAACACAATGGAATAAACTTCCATTTAGTAGCCTACTAAATGGAAGTAGGCTACTTGCTATCACAAGCCTTGTCTCTGATTGGACAAATGCAAATTGAACATGTTAACAAAACGTTTTTTGTGATTTGCCGTTGTGTTTACTCATTGTGTTTTCTTATTTGCTGTAGTGTTTTGTGATTTTTATGGTGTGTTGACTTGTGGTTGTGTTTTCTTTTCTCTGTTATGTTTTCTTATGTGCTAATGTATTTTCTTATTTGCTTTTGTGTGTTTTCCTATTTGCTTTTGTGTGTTTTTTCATTTGCTGGGGTGTTTTCCACCTTAGGGCCACTGTACAATGCTTGCAGGACTAAAAAAACCCTCTTATGAGCTCATGGCTCCTGCTGTATTCAAGCTGAGCCGCCTGCATGTTGTCATATTGTTTATAAAGAAGTCACTCATTCATGACTTATCTTTTGACAGGCACTATCACCCAATCCTGGTTAAAAGACTGATCCTGTCTTTGAACTGTAGAGTCTGTTGTTGTGGAGAAATGAGAGGAGAGACGTCAGAGCAGCTCTGGAGTGGCAGTGTGAGGAGCTTCAGCCTGTAGCTGCAGGTGGTGGACACACACACACACGCACACACACACACACACATGCGACTTAAGGCTCAGTATGCTTCTACGTTCTCCGTTTCTCAAAGAGGGCTCCACATGGGGCAAAGAGTCTTTTTGATTTTTACTTCTCCGACCACTGTACGTCGAGAAAAATTCACCGCCAAACCCATAGGTGGCGCAACGGAAGACGAGCTCAGAGAAGCCTACCCCATTTGGGAAGAAGAAGTCCACGTGTTTCTGTTTACATCTGTTAGCTTGCCTCCCACACACTGAACCATGGCAACTAACAGAACTAAATAAAGTGACACCCAGCGGGTCAAGATGCTGATGTTATCGTTTCTTAGCGCAGCGGTTCCCCGGTCTTGTTTCCGAACTGTGTTGCTGATTCCACAGCTTGAATCTGCTTGAGGCTACACGGAGCTAGCTAGCTCCCATCCCAGCTAGCTTTCCCCCCAGCTTCCACACACAGTCAGCAGGGACTCCCGACACTAACTAGTACTACCCAGTGTTTGCTTCTAACCTGACGGTATTATAGAAACAGTGTCATGATAGAAGTGGAATTAAAGTCGTGATGGCGGGTTTTTGCACTGTTACCACCGCAGTTAGCATGGTTGCTAGCCCGCTAGCCTAGCCCGCTAGCGCCGTTTTGAAAGCTCGTTATAACCGTATGTGACCATGCAAACATGCCGTCAGTGCTCTAACGAGCCACCGTCAGCCGGACAACTCCGCTGGCTCAACACACACGTCACATTAATCGTAGAATCATAGTTGTGATTGGGTTTGATGTGACAGGGAAGGAAACAGGAAGTTTGAGGTCCGGAAATGACGTCGTAGGGAAATGACGTCGTAGGGAAATTATGTCGTTCGCGGACCAATCACAGCCGAGAGCTGTCCGTGGGCTCTGCGTCATGAAGACGGAGAGTTAGAAAAATCAGACGTGTACGAAAAGCTCTCCGAGGCGCTCGGAGAGGGCGTTCCACGACGGATAGGGCGGTCTTATCTATCAGTTTTACAAAATACGTAAAAGCATAAATTGGCCTTTACACTGTATTCATCTCTGTGTCAGGCCAGTAGCTTTGGAAAAAGTCTATTGAATACCTTAGGTCTTAATCTTAAACTAAAAGGGAAATATGGTTATTCACACACGTCACACAGTGCACCAATGGGCAGCACTTTGTATCAATGAGGGGCAGTTTGGGGTTCAGTACCTTGCCCAAGGACACTCAGGCATCGAACTGCAGATTTTCTTGGTAGAGGCCGATCGCTCTGCCCCCTCAGCCAGAGCCGCCCCATCAGAAGTGTGTTCTGATGAAAGGTAGACATATCTCATGCAGTATGTCAAAATATAAATGCTGCAGTAATGTGTTTTTCACCTGGTGCATGTTTGCAATCAAATTCATACTGAGACTTCAGACATAATAAAACAACAGAAAAAACATAACATGCCTCCATACTGCTGGTGCGGTGTCATCCAAGTGTCAGCAAGCCCCGAAACGGCGTAATTTAAACCTTGTTTTTAACCCAAATTTTCGCTGATATCTTCCTACAAGGTGCAAGCATGTACCCTCTGACACAGCGAGTATAGCTAGCTAGCTGAGCCACTTCAGGTGGACTTTTAAGCTCAAATAACATTGTAAATGACCTCGTATGAGTCAAATTTTAAATGCTGGGGCTTGCTGACACTTAGATGACACCACACGAGCAGTATGGAGGTATGTTATGTTTTTGCTGTTTATTATGTATGAAGTCTAGGTCACCATTTACTTCAATTGTATCGAATTTGGCTGCTACAAAGTTTACTTCTGAGACTCTAGAAGTGTTTTGCGGACTCCACCAACCCCTCCATCCACATAGTGGTGAGTAGATGAGTGAATTTTCTATTTTCAGTGAACTATCCCTTTAATGTTGTTTGATCGTACCTCTTGGTGCGATTAAACCTCCGATTCTACTTTTATATACATATATTTTATGTTCCATGACATCACTTCCTGTTCAGAGTCCTCTCAAGCGACCACATTCTTTATGAGCCACAAACCCTCTGTGGTCATTCAAAACCTGACCCCCCCCTGACCTGGCAGTAGTTCCTCCCAGTTTGGAGTGGAGAGGAGAGCCAGCTTGACCTTCGACCCCTGTGTGTGTGTGCGTGTGTGCATGTGTGTGTGTGTGTGTGTTTGTGTGTGTGTGTGTGTGTGTGTTTGTGTGTGTGTATGTGTGTGTAGGCACAGAGGGTGGGATCTATTGGCCAAGAGTTGGATCTAGTTTCCCATAAAGCTTCCTCTACTTGCCAGTCGTCTCACACACTCCTCTCTGTGAATGGTCCTTCCACTTTCATCACGGTCTACATCAGTTTGTTGAAATCCGATTCCAAGCTGCATGTTGTCCAGCAAACTCACTCAAATACTCATTGAAACATTATTTTAAAAAATGCATAATTGAATACGTAATGTAGTCCAGACATGTATCTGTGTGTAGAAATTAGGACGTGGCAGATGTCTGTTTTATTCTGTGATGGCCTACGAGAGACTGCGAAAGAATAGGTGGTCAAACTTTATTTTTATTGCGGTGAGAAGTTTATGATTTTTGTTTGGTTTGTCACACTGACACTGTGTGGTCTGAATATTCAAAAAAACAACATGGCTCAGTGGCTGCAGCACCAAACCAAAGCTGACTGCTCCTCTGCCTCTTGGGTTTTCTGGAATTAGCCCACTCAGCCCTTGTTTTCAATTGGTGCACAATTAGGCTTCACTTAAAACCACATCTCAGAAGGGATGGCAGCTCACTCCACTTTTAAAAATTGCTGTGTGAGTCTCTGAGCCCAACCGCTCAGTCCTGAGAGCAGAGGGATTACACAGGCTCTGCATGTATCCTGCAGAATTATCGATCAGTTTGATTATCAAGCTCGAGATTCCAGGATACATTAGTGGCTTTAGCTTTTCATCAAACATTCCCCTCAAACCTTTAATAATAGTTGAACTATATATGTAGAAATAACAAAACCACAGCTGTTGCATTGTGCGTAAGGTTCAACTGGTAGCTGTGAATAATTCCTTCAGCAGCAAATGAGGCTGAGAGCATTGGAAGAAATGCATTTGATCCAGATTAACATATTTATTTTAATTGATATTTAATTGACATCAATTAATAGAATAAACACATTCTCCTATTTGAGTAATTGCCAACTGTGTATTTTTTGTGACAAAACGCAGTTAAAATAAAAATTAAACCATTTTAAATTAAAGAAAATTCTGCTTCTTTAATTAAACATAAATAGTTTTAAATCATAAATGACCACCAGAATGACGTTGCACGGTGCAATTCCTTATTCAAAGCGTTTGTGTTACATCGTGGATCAGGCTATAAACAAGCACCCTCAGTGCTGTGAGTTTTATAGGCAATAAAATTTAATTTGAGAGCCGAGAAAAGTCGTAGCTTTTGGCCTGGTACTCACAACAGTCAATTCTCACCGCAAATTTTCTTTTTTTTCTAGGCTTTAACATGCAGACACGACCAATCTCCTATTTTTTTTTACCCCTGTCCGGATAAAACACCAGAGATTTTAGGCTACCAGATAAAAGCTATTCCACAGTCACATAAAAGAAATTCTCGCATATTATTTTAAGTAAAATAATAATGGAATGCAATCTCAACGACATTTCTTGCAAATGTTATATACGTTTGTTTTGGTTTTAAAGTGCTTTTTTTCAGTGCATATTTTGCTGGTTATTTTGGGAAAGTTTGAAATGATAAAATTAATTCTACCTTTCTGTTATTTCTGTTCCTAATTTAGAAAATATCCTGTGGTTTAATTAATTCAATTTAACCCTTAATATTCTTCTAAAACACACGTTGTGCGTAAAACACTCATGTTCGTTTTTTACGCACAGACTAACAATATCCTCAAACTTGTGAAATAAGACAGATGCGCTTCTGATTCCACTCCATGTAAAGTTTTATTTCAAGGAAAATATTCTGCTCCTTTAAAGCGGGAATCCATATAAAAATAAATGTGAAATGTCCTTTATAATAACAGCCTCGTGGTATAAACAGCCCACAGAAGCAAATAGTACTTTTACTATTTGTTTGTTTCTTTTCTTTAACTTACCTTATTGGTGGGATTTTTTAAATATTTCCCCCCCATGAGGCTTAAACTGCTACACTGAGAACACATGGTGTCTGAATGAGAACTAAAAAGACAAATATTTCAATAACTCAAGTTTTGCAGGTCGATTGTTGTGAGAGTTTCTGAGAAAAGGTCAAACGTCTCGGTGGATAAGTGCAGAGGACTTTCTGTGGAATCTGAGAAACTCGGTGAGAAAGAAGAGGAGGATGAGAAAACGTGGAAATCCTGCAAGGAGACGTCAAGGCCCGGGGAACAGTCATTGTCCGGGCCTATTGTTGACGCGCAGGTTGGAACAGTAGGCGCCGGGTTTGGAAAATGTTTCAGATTTTTCTCATAGCTGCCCGAATGCGTAGCTGTCGGGATCAGGCTGTCCCCATTGTTCCCATTCGGACACTGTTGTGAAGTCAAGGTATTCTGGGGGAAATACCTCTCCCTCTCCAGGAGCGTCCCGCCTGCGACGCTCTCCGCCGCCGGCTCGAACTCCTCGTCCTCCTCCGGCCCGTCGTCCATCAGGCACGCGTATTTCCCCTCACTGTCCCGGTTCTCCTTGCAGTGGGTCTGCCTCTTGTGCTTCATCCTCCGGTTCTGAAACCACACTTTCACCTGCTTCTCCGTTAAATCCAGCAGAGCCGCTATTTCCACTCGCCTGGGTCTGCACAGGTATTTGTTGAAGTGGAACTCCTTCTCCAGCTCCAGGAGTTGGGTGTTGGTGTAGGCAGTCCTCAGCCTCCTGGATGCTCCACCGCCGCCAACAACAACCTCTGGTTCCTCTGGAGAACCTAAAATAAATGATATTATTATTTTTTAAATCACATAGCTGGGGTTCAGAAACCAAAACAGCAACACAACTGGAAAACACATGGGGGTGAAACTTGTGCACAAGCATGCACCGGCAGTGGGCAAGATTTATGGTCCCCAGGCAGAATATGATGGGTCTGCGTGGACAGGACAGGACGGAGGGGGAAGATTAATGAACATGCCAGCTGCTGGCCCGTGTAAGAATAATCTATCACTCTCCATTACTGTCAAGCATTAACACTCTTACACTGCATCACAAGCCAGTGCGTTACTTGATGAGATTAAGCATGCTTAAATCAAAAATCCTACAGTGGCTAAAAGGGACGCCCACGTTGCACAGGGCCCGCGGGATGCAGCTCCTCGCAAGAGGGGGAATCCTCGGACAAGGAGAGCCTTTTCACTCGGGGGGTTATTAATCATCGTGTCTTGCCTTGGGGTGAGAAGTAGAGTGGAGAGGAGTCAGTCGTCGTGGCAGCAGCAGCAGCAGAAGACGCAGAGGAAGAAGCTGAAGAAACAGCAGCAGTCTGGTTCCTCTTGATGCTTTTCTTCTCCTTCATCCACGGGTACTCCGGGGGCAGGGATGCGGCGCGCAGCGGGCTGCAGCCCCCCGGAGCCGGCTGCTTCGCGCGGCTGTGGCGTGGGTGGATGCCCGCGGTCAGGCCGGGGATGGTGTGCTCGAAGGGAGGAGGAGGAATCAGTGTCGATCGTGAAAGCGCCGGGCTCTTGATTGATGAACTTTGAAATGCATCCCCGACAGGGTTAGTGAGAGATGTCAGGCACTCAGCGAGCGACGGCTGGCTGTTGATAAAACCACTTTCTCGCCCAAATTCGTAATTCATCTCCTCCTCCTTGTGCCGAGAACCCGCTGGAAGTCAGAGGGTGTCCGAAATAATGACAATAATAATTTAAAAAAAATATAAGCATAAACTGCTAAAGTGGATATAGTCTGGTATATGGAGACCTCTGTGACATAAACTATTGCTTTCATGGGGACATGGTTGGAATTAGACCGTGCTGCTTGTCACATGATTGCATCTGCCCAATGACAATTTGGGGTTTTTATCAAAAGAAGCCACTGTCCCCTGTGATTGATCGAGAAACTGGGAGGGGGAACGCCTCATTCCGGGTGTGGTGGTCGCTTTATTTACACATTTCTGGGGGTCAGTTTGCTCACTTGTGCCCCCCCTCCCTCCCTCCCACTCCCCGTGAAAAAAAAAGCACCCAAGAAGTGGTGCCTTCCCTTCCCTTGCTTTACGCGCGGCCGTGGTGGAACTTTTGCCGAGCGGGCACGCGCATTTGCACGTGAACGCGGGCCCTTTATTCCTCGCCCTGGCACTCCACAAATCAT
Source organism: Limanda limanda (assembly GCF_963576545.1). Lineage (NCBI taxonomy): Eukaryota > Metazoa > Chordata > Actinopteri > Pleuronectiformes > Pleuronectidae > Limanda > Limanda limanda. The sequence continues at coordinate 14,632,875 of NC_083646.1, read as the reverse complement.
CGCAGCAGTCACATTTGTGTCTCATAAAGCCGCGACGCCCGCAGTCGTTGTCAGTGCCAAGGCGTTAATCTTCAGACTTTTTTGTTGAAGGTTTGCTTTGCCCGGCGAGGAGGGCTGCGTGCACGCGCACACACACCCCAACAACACGTCGTGCACGCTCACCCTTCCCCCAACACACAGGAGGGAGAGGGGGGAGAGAAAGAGGAGAGAGAGAGAAAGAGGGGAGAGAGGAAGAGGGGGGAGAGAGGAAGAGGGGGAGATTATTTTGATTTCGATTTTACATTCATTCGATTTCATCCCCTTTATCACTCCTGTCTCTCCAATAAATTATGTTATTTTTGGTAACGTTATCCATTTAAGTCAATATAATAACATGTGTTATTGTTATGATATACTGAGAACAATATTTTGCACACATGGAATGAAAGCAGTGGGTTACTGCACGGGCATTTGTCATCATTTCACAGTTTACAGCTCCCTGCTACACATCCCATTTCATTTATTTTATTTCACCTACAGGGATAATATTGACCTAATTCATCATCCATATACCTCAGTATTATTGGTTACAACACGGCGCGGAGTGGACATGATTTGCCACTGTAGTGTGAAGCAGAGGAAAGGCTGTTTATTGCTCCGGCTCTAAACAAAGAGCCCTGGTAGCCTGCGTGTGATCAATCTTTCTCGCCAAAAGGTCTGACAGCTCCCTGCCCTAAGAACACATTTAAACCATCTAACACTCCTTTAGATCATATATGGCCAGGAAGAGAGCGACCACTCTCCAGGTTGGTCAGTGTTAAGGAGAAGTTTTCAATTTAGAAATGTGGGGATTTCTTTAGGAAGCAGAGGATCAGACGCGCGGGCCATTACGCACGAAGGTTTTTCCTTTTTTTCTCTTGCGCACTCGTTCGATAATAAATCAGAAATCCAGCGGAAGACGACACTTGGTGTGGGTTTTTTTTCCGTTTGCAAAAAAGGACTATCCTGGCCAAGGAAAAGAAAGAAGAGAGGATTGGACTTGGGTATAAAAGGAACGAACGGAGCAGCGTTTACATAGGATCAATTGTTTGCTGAGGTGAGTGGGTGTTGGCATTCAGCAGAAAACCCATTCAGGCTCGTACCTTTCTCAGATTCCCTGCAGGACCACGTCTTTCCCATGGCCTGCTCCTTTGCTAACACAAACCTGCCTTCACATGTGCTTAGAATATTTTATATGAAAATTAAGGCACACAGAACGAATATCAAGTTTTATTTATGTCCTTAAGGCAGATGTTATGATTATATAATGCGCCAATCTAGCCTAAATAATAGGGTAATGTATCTTAAATATAGATTATATAATATATTCTATCATGAAGGGGGTTAATAGATTAATTTAATATCTGTTTTAGGGTTTTAATCGATATTATTTCGTGTGTAACCAAGTCTCCGGCATTTCCACTCGTTTCTGCAAATTGTGATCCATCTAACCACGTTATTTCCCTTTTTATTCTCATACAAATGTGCAAATAATTTGTAGTTAACATAAACAAGTGCAGTGCAGGTAAATGTGGTTTATTTCAATAGACACAGGTGTAAGGCAGCAATGATAAAAAGAGAACAAAGAGCAAATTAAATAATCCTCCACTGTGTTTGAATCGAGAACCTAAACACTGCATCATGCTGAATATTTGACATATTCTCTTATTGCGACACTTCTCAAATGTATATTTTCTTACGCTACAGACACAAAGCGACATTTTGCTGCTTGTTTCCGAACGAATGCAGACGAACGGACGGTGTCTGGCGAGCTGAGGGCTGCAGCAGCAGTGTCTCGTTTCTCGTCTGTTCTGGAACAACAGGAGACATCTGGGAGGCAAGACGCACGGAGGCCAGAACCTGCGACCACCGATGACCTGGTTTCCAGATAAATACTCAAACGAGTCTGTAATGAGCTGAGGAATTATTTTAAATTCATGGTAAGTGTGATGCAAATACAGATTAAAAAATAAAGAATTGAATACTCTCCACATTCGCGTCTGTTTTTTTGTTTTTCAGTGTCTAAAACATAAAAATATGGTTTCTTTAAATAGGAAATGACACCTTTTATTATACATATGTAAAATATAGACTGGGAGTGTGGAGGCTGATATTTGTAGTGGTATTTGGTGAAATGATTGAACGTGTTTATGGCGTGTTGCCTCTGTCATTAACGCTGCATTATGTCATATATCACATCATATTCTGCCTGTGGGGGAAAAAACTAAAGAAAGAAAGAAATACAAGAGTGCATACAAGCTTCTGTGTGCGTGCGTGTGTGTGTGTGTGTGTGTGTGTGTGTCCTGGAAACAAAGCCGTTTTTTTTATATCACAGTTTTATTTATTGTGCCCTGCAGGATTCATGGGAAGATTTGACAGATACTTCAGGCGCGTTATGGGCCCACAAATCAAACTGCTTTGCACGTCGACATTGTGCTCATAGGAAATATCAGATAAATTATAAAAAGAAAAGAAACGCACTACAATGATTATTCGGCTTTTCGCCCCTCAGGGATTCAAAAAGATGAATTTCTGGGTATGAATAAATTATGTTTATGAATAAAATAATCTCGATTTTCATGCTCTGGTACTTTTATACCACCTGCCTCTTGAGTCAACTTTCATGAGCTAGTCTCCACTTCCTGTTGGATTCAAGTGTCCTTGCCCAGTTGCTTTCTGGGTAAAGGCAAACATGTTTAGGCTTGTAAAAGTGGTTTTAAGAAGGATTTGAAGTAAAATAATGCAGGAATTTCAGGATAAATTTCCCCCTCAAAAATGCACCAGTGTATTCCTGATGAAAGCAGCTTTGATCTGATATGTTTTGGGCTGAGCTCACACAACCTCACTTCACTCTATACGGGCCACAGCATCAGCAGTGCATGAATAGGGGAATCAAACTTGTGTGCTCATGACTTCCCTCCCCTGAACTTCTCCTCCACAGTTCACCCGTGGCCTCCTCTGTCACCAGAGATGTCATGAGGTTTGATGTATAGGGGTCACGATAGGTCATGGCGAGCAACAGCCGAGAAACTTTCTGTTTTTCCTCGGCACGGCTCCTCACATTGCTGCTTGCACAGACGAGATCCATCCCAACATTCACAGGGGTCAAACTGGGATGTCATCCACGCACAGCGCTGTTTCCCAGTGGCTGAAGAGACGTTTCAGAAGGTAGAACATCTGTATTTTATCATGTTTTTAAACCGTTAATCCTCACTTATCCTCACAGTTATCTCTTATTCCTCAGAGGAGGTAATGAGATGCATGTGGGTGACCTTTTGAGGGGTGTGGGAGGTAGAAGAGGGTGAGGTGAGGGGGGCATTGAGGGGGAAACAGGAAGGGAGGGAAGGTTTGAGGTGTCTCCCACTCTTTGGACTCAAGTTCACCTCAGCTACAGGGTCCCAGTAAGGTCCAGTCTAATTCCTGGTAAAGGGAGGTTGTTGAGCTGCATCATAAAATGTGTGTGATGCTGTCAAACGTGTTCACCTTAACAACAGCGACTGGGGCCTGTTGACTCAGCCGTGGATATTCACATAGCTGCTCATTAATTGATTTATATTGGTTTTAATATTGGATTTTGGGGTCAGAAAGTATTGGTACATGCATGCATGCAGCTGAGTGAGATTTACGACAGCCGCAGACATTTCTCTAAACTGTTAAATAAGACAAAGTAATTCGCACTCTACTTTTTTGCCATTCTCACAAAGGACAATAAAAGAAAGTTAGTCAGAAGCCTCCATTTTAATTAAATAAGCATATTTAGATAGCAATTCATGCCATAATTAAATGACCATAAAAAAGCACCAGAACACTTAGTGGGATTAGATGTTCCATGATGGAAACGACACAAGTGGCGCAGGTCTGTATTAAATGGGGAGTGGCCTTTTGTGCCTTGAACGCATCACTCAGGACGCTGCTCCTCAGACGAGCCGCTGCCTCCACCTGCTGGTGGTCAGGGCGCACTGCAGCACTGAGCACTGCACGGAGCTGTGACACCATCAGTAGGACGGGGGGGGGGGGGGGGGGGGGGGGGCAATTCAAATTAAAAACACTAGTGTTTATTTAGTAGTGTCATTTTCTAGTAATAAATTGATGCATGTAGTGGATATTATTTGGACGAAATTTCAGTGTGTGTGTGTGTGTGTGTGTGTTTGTGTGTAACCAAGAAACTACATCTTGATACTTAAAATATCTTTGAATGACATGCCTCAATAAAGGCCGTTGCCAGCTGCAAAACCGAGACCTGTGTGTGTGTCTGTGTGTGTGTGTGTGTCTGTGTGTGTGTCTGTGTGTGTCTGTGTGTGTAGCAACAAACGGATGTGCCTTTTCTGCAAGTCTAATTGTTAGTAGACGGTTGTAAAGCAATTAGACGTTTTAGGACATACCATCCACCATCGACCTACCACCCCCCCCCTTTCTCCCTCTGTCTGTCTGTCTGTGTTTGTGTGTGTGTCTATGTGTGTGTGTGTGTGTGGGGGGGGGGGGGGGGTGTTTGTGTGTCTTTGCGTGCGCGTGTGTGCAGCTCGAGGCCTATCTTCCAGCAATATTACATATTTGACTCTTTGCCCTGGCGGAAACGCAGCTTTCCTGCCTCCACGAAGCCTCGACATGCTTCGCTCCTTTCACAGCTTATAAACAGCTGAAGCTGAGATTGTGGTTTTATTGCAGCGGGGACATCAACATGTCCTACACTCGACATTGTGAATGTCGATGCTCCGATAACTGAGTGCAAAGCAGCCCACAGGCCAGAATGGGTCTGGCTGCCTCTCTGTGTTTTTTCCCCTTCACTGTCACAGTCACTTTCTGAGAAACTCTCTTCTTCGATAAAGGATCCAGTGATTATTCATCGCTGCTCGTACTTTTTATCTTTATAAAAGGGTTAAAATTAAACACTTGAATTCTTCACAAGATATACAAATCTTAATGTAGAAATTATTATTATTTCATTAGATTTTATTACTAGATTTTATTATTAGAAATGCCGTTATATACCAGAAGAGTTGAGAAAAGCATTTCTCAGAAAAAACAAATTTAAAAAAAAAAGTGTAGACAAGCCTTGTGAAGTTTTTGTGGCTCATTTGGTTTGTTGCCGCCATAAAGCAAGAAACCAGCAGACGTACTTAAAGTTTAAAAAAAGTTTGTTCTTTAATAAAAACTGTTTTCTGTCTCAATTTAATTCAAATGTAATTCAAGTACTTTTTCTAATCTTGTCTCTGAAGTTTTTTTCCATTTGTCAGGTTGAAAGGAGACAATGAATTAAATGAGTTGTAGTTTATTCATTTACATTATCTTAGAAATATACCATGTGTATTAATTCTACTCGAATCAATAGTAATCTTATAATAAATAATAATTTCCTCACATGCTATACAAACTACTCTTTATTTTTTGAATGAAACTAAGAACGACGAGGTATTTTTTAAGTGTGCACAGTGTTTTCACAAAATGTTTTTTTTTAAAAACGTTTAAAGTGGCAGAAACATAAAAAAATAAAATAACTTAAACAATGAACATAGGTAGCGTAGAAGACATTCAGGTCAAAGTCCAGGATAATTCCATGCAGATAACAAATAGGCCTATTATACTTTACACTATGTGTGTGTGTGTGTGTGTGTGTGTGTGTGTGTGTGTGTGTGTGTGTGTGTGTGTGTGTGTGTGTGTGTGTGTGTGTGTGCACAAATTACAACATCTAAAGTCAAGACGACACACTGTGTCCCCTCACACACATGAAAACACTGGATCACTGGAGAGAGAGAGAAGGGAAAAGAAGCAACAACACAAAACTTTACAACCACATGTGTAACAGCTCAGGAATACTAAGGACAGACCACCCCCACCCTCCCCCTCTTTCTGTCTCGGACTCTACAATCCTCCATCAGTTCAGAACCGGGTTAAATGTCCCTCCGCCGGTCCTTGTTTTCCTTCTTCATCTTCATCCTGCGGTTCTGAAACCAGATTTTCACTTGCCTCTCGGTCAAATTCAGCTGTCTGGCTATCTCGTACCTACGGTCCCGAGGGAGGTACATGTTAAACAGAAACTCCTTTTCCAGTTCGAGGATTTGGTGCTTTGTGTACGGACAGCGCTTTTTTCTGGTGGGCTTCGCGTGAAGCCAGTTGGAGGACGGGTTATCTGGAAACAAGGGGGTGGTCGGAACCAGGAGAGAAGAGAGTTAGGCCCCAAACGCTCCCAGTCAGGATAGCATTCACACAACAAGGCGGTGTAGTCTAGAGAGTGGGGGGTTAGGCATGCTGCTCGTGACAAGGTTATAAATTTGGAAAGGAATCCTTCTGGTTTTATTTCCACACGGCGCTGAGCAATTTGATGACAATGATATGAAAAATCATTACGCAGTGGTGTGTGCAAACCACCTTGACAAATATGCATGTAAGAATATGCACTGTGTTATTAGCAATACACGGCTTTTACGCACGTTTTGTTTTTTTGAGCTAAATCGGTCCATGACAACCCCCCCACATGTGCAAGCATCTCCATTCATTTAAATTTCTCCACAGAGGGACCAGAGTATAAATGAAACGCTGCATCGCTTACTTGCATCGCGCTCCCTCTTCCCATCTGCTGACGCGCTGTCGTCACAGGGCTTAGACGTGGATGTGGTCTCGCAGGGAATCTCCGCAAGGGACGCTCCGTTTTCAATGTCAGACAAAAGAGGTGTGTGCGTCTCCAAAGTTGTACATTCGGCGCTCCCAATCAGAGGCTCGGGTTTGATCTCATAGTGCATGGCCGCCGACGGTAATCCCGTCAAACACAGGGACGCAGAGACCGGGTCCATCGCCCAGGAGCGCGTAAACATGCCATCGCTGTCGCCGTTCGTGTAGTGGTGATGTATGTAGGTCGGAGCGGCTGTGTTCGGAGGGTGGGCCGGGATGGGACTCCAAGATCCACCGAAAATAGAAGATTTCCCCTGCAAAGGACAAGACTCCTGTCCGCCATATTCGGTGAGCAGCGTCTGCTCCACCCCTGCAGCTGATGAGTACCTCGGTGCCATATCTTCCTGCTCGGGAAGAACACGCGAGTCAACATAATAACTCGTGCCCAGCGTCGACATTGCAGAGAAAGAGCGAAACGCAAAAAAAAGCTAACGCGTCACAGACCTGCAATCTTTCCAAAAAACGGATTCATTGCATGATCAAATGTGCTGCGTTCCTGCACCAGCTTGGAGCTCAATGCGTCCAGCAAGTTGAACCTTGCCCAAGACTGGATAGGGCGCCCCAAACACGTGACCGTGGGACAGAACAATAAATAATAAATCAGCCTGCTGCTCAACTAAATGGCCACCATTTTCCCCACCACATTTTAATAGCAAATCCCCGCGCCTTTATTGGGGAATATTTCGTTTTATAAGCAATAAACGTTAGATTTTTTTGTCAGGAGATGTAATGTTGTTGTAATCGAACATAGTTGTTCTAGGGGGAGGTCTAACACTACTTGAAAGTCTCCATTTGTGAAACAAGCTATTCCCTTTAAAAAATTTGTGTTTCTATAAAAACCTAATGGGATTATTATTTCTCCAAAATAATAACAGTAAAAAGGCTCTAACCTATAATAATGTTATGACTTCCTACTATAAAACTCTGGTTTTTGGAAAGCAATTTCAGTTTTTCGGTGGCTGGTTTGTGCAACATCTTTTTAAATAAGAGAGAACAAGCGAAGATGTGTTTAAAGGCTCGTTGGACTTTACAAGATCTAAACACATTAAGGCTCAGTTCAGTTTCCAGGATGCGCATTGGTGCGTCTGCAGGGCTGCGGGTCCACTTTGAAGGCAATCTAAAACGGAAAGTGGGGTGAGGTTATTTGGGTGCTATATAACAGTCCTTTTTATCACGGGCAATTGGGTTGTTTTTCTTCAGGTTACAACCTGGCTGTCTAAGCTAAATATCACCAATAAAGCTCGGCCTTTGTGTCCTTTCTCTGGGTGAGCAGACGCATCCGGCATTTCCTACGGCGAGGCAACTGGCAGACTGCAATGATCATAACCGAGGCCTTGTCTGTCCTCTCCTGCTCTGCTGGACACATACAGGCTCTAATCCTCTCATTTCCCTGCAGCGTTCATCTTTACGCCCTGCTGCTAAAATCAGACTCGCACTCAAAATCCCTCAGAGACGTATAATCGTATTACAGTAAAGTTTGAATCTCTGAAGATGATTCTCACCATTTCCAGACACATACATATCCCATATAACAGGTTGCACACAATGGGAAAAATGGAGCCACATTAAAATAAAATCCTCTGGAGTATTTTACGCACAACAATAAAACCCATTATTGCACCTTGTTTTGGAAAAATCAATTTAGCTTCAGAGTCTGTGCCAAATTATGAACAAAAGAAAAAATAAGAAATGCAACCAGTGATTAACAGTGATGCGCTTTTCGTGTGGCGACGAGTTTTACTGAGGTAATCAAGGCAGTTTCATGTTGTGGGAGAAATGATTTAGCCCAACAACATGAGACTACCTAAACCACTCAGCAGTCCGCTCTCCTCTTCTGCGAAAAATCGGCCACACCGTGTTTTAACAACGTGTTTTAGTGTGAAAACTGTAATTTCTTGGTGTAAAATCTTTCTACATATTTGGAAACCTGCAAAAGCCCAAAAGACAATAATCAAACAAATGATGAGATTAGAAAAGGAACCCACAGAGTCTAACATCGTGCACCACGAAACTGTTTTTCATCGTTCTAGACTTTTTTTTATGTCAATGTAACATTACAATGTGTCATAAAAAAGTTACATTTGTGTTTGTCTTTGTTTTGGAAAATGGCACCTTTACTTTAAATTTGAAATAGATTTTTAAACAATGAGAAGAAACGATTCCTCCCTCTGACGGGGTTCACATTTAAATCTGATGATTAGGACGAAAAGCCTGAAGTGTGCACGAACATCTATCACAGGCCTAACTATGGAGAACAATTCTCTCAGCTACTGTGGTAATGTTTAGTGTGGACGCAGCTGACAGCCCAAAACACAAAGGCACCATCAGCACCACGCACTGTACATGTGCCAACTTTGAAGTGTAAACAGCGCGCAGCTTCCCCCTCTCTCTCTGTGTGTGTCTCTCTCTCTTTGGGTGAAATAAAAAAGTCTACAAATGCAGGGATGGTTTTTATTAATTTGACCAGCAAAATGTGCAAATATTCATCCAACCTCTTGGGTTCTCCAGCTGTCACACAAAAGGGCCTACACGTATCTGTAACACAAGTGTCCCAAGGGACTAGTCCAGCATGCAAATTCCAATGATTCACTCAAGTTGAATATACAATATGTACAAGCCTGCAGCTCAGAAACATTGTGGTCACATTCTGAACATTTTTTTTTGTTTTCAACACAATGGATCAACGTTACAAATGTAGCCATTTATAAATACATATACCCACGACAAAGAAACTTTAACAGACGTAAAAATAACAATTTCCAAAGAACAACAATCAATAAGTTAGCATAGGGTCCTATCTTCTCCATGGACATTCTCACAGTTGGGTGGGTGGTGGGTGGTGGGTGTTGGGCTGGGGGATCTGCACAGGCGCCCTTGCCATGGATGCAGGAGGGCGCCAGAGACGCAGGCAGTCTCATGAGAAACTGAAGTTGCCGGAGAGCTCTCGGATCCTA